>NW_022630997.1:17744072-17817536 GCF_010015895.1 Lontra canadensis
TCTTTCTTTCTTTCTTTCTTTCTTTCTTTCTTTCTTTCTTTCTTTCTCCTCCCTCCCTCCCTTCCTTCCGTTTCCTCCCTCCTTCTCTCTCTCTCTCTCTCTTTCTTTCTTGACCAACACTGTACCTTTATTCACTACATCTCCTTATCACATGCTCGAATTAGGGATCTTGGGCAATTTGTTTTTGCCTCTGCCTTTTACTTTGAATGTAAGGGGAATCAAAAGACAAAAGAGCTCTAAAGATCCTAAGTGTCTCTTTAAAAGCTGTTACATGAAAAATAATGAAATGGAGGACACTACAATAATTCTCAGGCTCCTGCAGACCCTAAGATGTGCTACAAAAATGGGTCTTTATCCTTAGGAAAATATCATCAGAACTAGCTTTCTTATACTATACATAAAACCTTAACATCAGAAGCAGTACAGATAGTACAGATACTTTTGAGTGATCTACGAACAAACACAGGCCCACTACATTGAAAAGAACAGGTAACTTGAGGTTTTTGGCAACAGTACACATGTAATCCACATCAGCCTGCAGACAGTTTTCAGTGAGATGAAAGGAATGAAATAACAGAATGAAATAATATAAATTTGTTGGGTAAATAAGTGTAAGATAATTTAAATAAGCTAACAGAACTATTTTTTTAATATAAAAATACTAATCAGGCACAAGCTTTTGTTTCTTAATGCCAGACTTCTAAATGTGTATGAGACTACTGTTAACATTATTAAACATTCGCAGAAGAATTAGAGTGTCAGACAGAGAAAGAGGGATGGCCACAACAGGAAGAATATGGTCCAGTGTTCTGGCTCCTGAGCTATGAATGTGGGCAGGGAAAACAAAGCAAGGTCCTATCTGAAGTGGAAAGGCTTATTGGAGAAAAGCCATGAGTGCTGTGGATTCAAATCCTGTCTCACCAGTGACAATTTTTGTGTCTTTGGCCAGTTACTTAGTGAACATGTACTAAGCGTTGGTTCACATTATCATTATTTCTTTTTTTTTTTAAAGATTTTATTTATTTATTTGACAGAGAGAGATCACAAGTAGGCAGAGAGGCAGGCAAAGAGAGAGGAAGGGAAGCAGGCTCCCTGCTGAGCAGAGAGCCTGATGCGGGGCTTGATCCCAGGACCCTGGAATCATGACCCAAGCTGAGTGCAGAGGCTTTAACCCACTGAGTCACCCAGGTGCCCCCACATTATCATTATTTCTGAGATAGATTTTGTCCCAGGATATGGGGCAGGGCCAAAGCTAATCTTAAATTATCCTTTTTTCAGAAGACTGTAGCAATACAAGAGTAAGCACTTAAGTAAACCATGGAGCCTTCTACCTTTAAACTAGAAAATATGAAGATGCTCTACTTCTGAGAACTGATCCTACTTCTAGAAGTTTCTGAACTTAAGAAAAGATTAAGTTTAAATTAAGGTTAAGGTTTCCTGTCATGGTTCTTCCATTATGTAAAATGGTTTGCATGCAAAGGTCAGTTCAAAACACATTTATCAGTTCAAAACACATTCATCATCATCGTGATTCAGCATGAGGCCTCAAGAACCAAGTCTCCTGGGTTCAAGTTCCATCTGGATCATTACAAGTTAGGTGATCTTGCCAAGTTATTTAAGAACTCTGGGCCTCCCTCATCAGGCTCTCTGCTCAGCAGGAAGCCTGCTCCCCCCCCCCCCCTGCTGCCCCCGCCTGCCTCTCTGCCTACTTGGGATCTCTGTCAAATAAATAAATAAAATCCCAAAAAGAAAAATCTCTAGGCCTCAGTTCCCTCACCTGTAAGATGTAGATGACCATAGTTTCTAATTCGAAGGATTAATAGAAGGATTGGTAAAGCACTTACAACAGTGCCTGCCTACACAGTAAGTTACCCATTATTACAATTGTGGTTAATTTCTGCATAAGAGACACGATGATAAGAGACACGTCTGATTCTAGAGGAGTTTCTGGGCTAGTGAAGAAGACAGATTCAAAAGCAGAATTCCAGTAAGAGGTACCAAGTGCCACGATGGCTTAACCTGCCACTGGCTATAATGGGGACAGAGAGAAGAGGTAGCTAATTTTACTGTGAAGAATTCCGGGAGGAGGGAATACCTAAACTAAGTCTTCAAAGATGAGTAGATGGCAAGGGTCTAGTGGAATCTTTGGAATCTTTTAGCCAAAAAATATTTCACCCAAAATGTGAACAAATAAAATCCTTTCTAAATGTCCTGATTTTATTAAGATTTTTTTTTTATTTGACAGAGAGAGAGAGAGATCACAAGTAGAGAGAGAGGCAGGCAAAGAAAGAGGGGGAAGCAGGCTCCCTGCCGAGCAGAGAGCCCAATGCAGGGCTCGATCCCATGACCCTGAGATCATGACCTGAGCCGAAGGCAGAGGCTTTAACCCACTGAGCCACCCAGGCGCCCCTATTTTAATAATCGTAAACATCCAGCAGATTAAGAGAACTTGATCATATCAGTTGGAAAAGAAAAGAATCTAAGAGTAGTTGGAGCCCAGAAAAAGGGATTTATATTTGTAGTCCCAAGAGAGAATAGCATTCCCTAAGATACAGCACTAAAGCAAGTGTCCCAGCTGGGAAAAAGAGAAAAAAGTAAACTCTTTCCATGGAAGAGAGAGGGTTTGGATTGAAACTCCTTCTGATCCTTTTTTAATATCCCTGCTTATATAATATCACAAAAAGGAGATGCTTCTTTGTGTCATATTATCATCCACACACATAAACTAAACATGTATCATGGAGCATCTGCCTTATTTATACAAACTGGTTTTGTAAGAGAAGTTGTAATGAAGTGTCTCTTCCCAGGACCTCTTAGCCTTTGTAAATGATGATGATGGTGGTACTAATAAATATCATTAACTAATTAATTATTATTATTATTAGCTAACTGTTATTTTTATTCATGGCAGGAAGTATAGAGACTCTGAAAGCAAAAATGTAGGGCTCAAGTTGTTGACAAATCAATGACAAAACTGGGAATTCAACTTCAGTGATCGTGTCTCAAGCCCTTAGCAGGACCTCCAACATTGCAGCTACTGACCTAATCCCCTCAGAGTTACCCCATAAATCCCAAGTTTTTTCATGGGTTATGAATTTTTTGTTGATCAGGCAGGGGAGCTATTGGTATGTGACTCTTTGATTTTGGCATATTATTTTCCAGATTCCAAAGCAATTTTCACTTACCTTTTATTTTCCTAACTTCAGAGATTCCCAGCCTCTCTGAGGATGAGAATTTCTTTTTATGGTAGCAAAGTTTAGTGCATCCTGTTCTTTTTTGTATCTTTTAGTGGAAAAACTTAACAGAAACTTAACCACAAATTATCATGAATTCAGTACTTTTAAGTATGTGTTTTTATTATTCATAATACATATTTTAAAAAATAGTAGCACATGTATGTGGAGAATAATTTTTGCTATAGATGATGCTTGGAAAGAGTATGGATGCAAGACAGCCCCCCTACACTCACTGAAGCCCTTGCTGATCAGGGATTCTGCAATCATCATCAGATGAAATTTCATAGAAATTCATAGAAAGTTCATAGAAAGGTTACTTTAAATACATAAATGTAGCAAACCAAGGAATGGTATATTTCAAAAGCTGTCTTAAAACCCAAAGATTTTCCATAAATTCTTGCTCTACTGCAGAAAAGAAATTGACTCCCTTTAAAGCCTTTGGAAAGAATGAGAACAGAGCCATAGTTAACCTCTGTGTTCCAGTGCATCTTTCTGATTTGGTCATCAAGTTGGGCAGGTGGAGGGGAGAGAGAGAGAGAAAGGAGAAATGGGCAGAACTGGGCAAAACCTAGTATCATTATGAGACATCATTTGAAGTAAAATGAAGGCAACAGTTAAGGAAAAACATGTTCTAGGGCCATTCATGCCAGATGAGTAAGAGTAATGGAAACAAAAGGTCAAATTGGCTCATCTCTGGCCACCATTGTAACTGTCACTCTCTGCTTAACTGTATCACACGTTCCCATTCTCTTTTTTGGGGAGCCATTTGGATTAAGGAAAACAGATTCAAAGAAAAGATTTTTCTCAAGTTACTAAAGGACATTTCTCAGAATTATCCCGACAAGAAGAAATGGTAGAGAATGCTTTTTTAAAAAGTTTCCAGTCATCTTGCCTTGAGAACCCGAGTTAAACTGCATGCTGTCAGTGTCATCCTTATTTCCTCCTTTCAAGCCCAAGAGCTTCTGTTGATGGACTTTTTTGACAGTAATTTCAGGCAAGCCTACAATTGAACAGCCAAGCAGAAATTGTGGTTCTCTATTTGTTAAATGCTTTTGAGGTCCTTACATAAAAGGTTGGTAATGAAGTATTAAGAGAAACATCTGAAAGGCTGTGGTTGGTCAAATTTCTCTGCATGGCACAAAGGAGAAGGTGACCTTATGCAGAACCCTGATAGTTCCATTATAAGAATAATCAAGATTTAATGTTAAATTTAAAAATCACTCTTCAAATGCTACCAAAAACAGACTCTTGGCAAAGTGTAAGTCTTTAATTCAAATTACAGCTTATAGAGAAAAAGCAATTAAAATCTAATTACATTATACAGGAGATTTGTACATTTTCTCCTCAAAGTCAGGCAAGGCGAGGAGGGGTTCTTAAACCCTGTTTTTAAATTAGAACTTTCTTTCACATCTCTTTTTTCTTTTTTCTTTTTGAATCCAGACACTTGAATTTGGACAGACAAGCAACCCAGCCACCTTTCAGTGTGGCTGTGTCAGTATCGGAATGAAATGAACATGACCCCCTCCAGCAGGGAAGGAACACACAGTAAAGGTATTTTTTATAGAACAATTCTTCACACTGCCCTGGTGACTGGGGAAAGGAATCTCGTGTTTCTCTTTTGCTGATACTGAATCAGCTGAAGAATACCATGAACATCAGTAGAAATGCTCTGAAATAGTCTCCGCTCCCTTTTGTCTTTTTGTTCTCATGAGGGGAAAAAGAGAGAGACTTTTTTTTTTTTTGAACGTGAAATATTTAATTAACATGCCAATTAGAAATGAACCAATTATTTGGTGGTTCACTTTGTAACTGGAAGTGTTGCAAATGACTGCGTTAACTTGCAAATCATTGTATAAATTGGGCATATTTCTTACCAACTCTGTAATAAAGATGGCTATACTCATTTATGATAAGAATACCTTCTTGGCACAGGAAGCTGATTGCAGCAAAGAAATGCCTATCCTCGCTTCCTCAACAGTTTATGCAGCAGTTGGATTCAGACCTTGGTTAAACAGATGGTCAAAATGCAAACCAATAAAGAGGCTGAGCTTATGTATCTCAGCTGGGGAGAAACTCCAAACACCCTAGCAACCTGCACTTCCCAGGTCTGTCTTTTGTATCCCATTGCGTAGTTACTTGTTAACATTACCGTGTATAGGTAACTTCATGTGATTCCCAAGAGCTACATGAAACTGACAATAATATCACCTATCATTGGTGAGGTAGTTTATAATTTCCAAAGCACTTTCGCCAACATTGCCTCATTTTCGGAGCAAGGTAGAAGTGTTTGTAAATTGTATACATTAAATAAATTTGTAGAAAGTTTAGATTTCTAAAATATTTCATTTCAAATGTGTTTATTCACCCAATACCAACTCAACAGCTCGAGCTAATTTTTATCTCTAAGACATGATGACGTAGTTACTTGGAATATTCTGAAAAAAGTGAAGTTAAGTCAGAAAGTGCAAAGTAAGAGCCCATTGCATTTTGTCTCCAGCCTTCACCTCAAAGATCAGATTCAAACACAGTAGAACTTGCTTTGAACCACCTTCCTTTTCTCCACAATGCCGACATCAGGATTTGGTTAAAAAGGGGAGGAGGGGGGGACTACTGTCCATTTCCCCCAAAACCACTTAGAATATTTGTAGTATAGCAATTTATTAATCTGCTTTTAAATCTATTAATTAGTCAGGGTCCTAAAGATTTACTGAAATCCGCCATAAATTTAGGAAGAGCCCCTACTCCATAGAACAGTTTTTCCTAGGAAAGATCCCAAATCTTCCCACACTTCAGGAAATGAAAAAGAGCCCTCTCCCTTACATACATTTACTTAGTCCCATTCCACGTAGGAGTCCAGGTTACTTACCAGGTGTAGCTGAGTCGGAGGATACAGGTGAAAAGGAAGATGCACACAGAAGGCTTCGTAAGCAACATAATCCTCAGGAGCAACAGAGATAGAAAATTCTAAAAACGTGGGAGCCAGACAAGATGGGGAAATATACTCCTCAGTGGGAGTGGGGTGGAATTCTCCTCAGGTCCCAACTTTCCTGGTGTGTAAGCGATCCCAAACAGAGTTAAGGGGAGGTGAAATGGAGCTGCCAAACTTCCAAAGAAGAGATTATCTACTTAATTAAAGTTTTTTTCCCCCTTCTAAGTCCTTCAGCCAATCAGAACTCAAGTGCCAGAGAAAGATTGAGTCGATCAAAAGAACACTCCAGGATCCTCCCAGACAAATGCAGAAGAAGGAGACGAGGAAAAGGGGACAAAGAGAGGAACACGGAGAAAGAGGACAAAGAAAGAAGGGGGGGAGGAAAAGAGACATCGCAAATCCCCTCCACATAATCAGCGCTTGGGGTTTCTCTCCTCCCTCTTGCCTATGCCCTCCCGCCTCACCACTACCTCCCCCACCCATGCACACTCACCCGCAGACTGAGACACACAGAGAGGATAGCCTGGTCCCCAAAGGGATTTAGAAGGGACTGTGCTTTCCCGGTTGTCCTTTGTAGGGCTTTGAGCCTTAATCTGCATTCAGAGTAGCTTTCTTCAGAGAAAAATATACCATGTACTGGGTGAGCCTCAGTCCTCTGATTTGCAAATGTGGGGACTCAACCCAACCACCTCTGTAAGTTAGAAAGGAGCTTGGGCTACTTTAGGGAACCTGAGGGTTTCTTCCTTTCAACTTTTCCATGGAACACTTACTTGTTGAATGCCTGTTACATTCTCAACCCCACGCTAGGCAGCGTGGACATTTTAAAAAGACAAAACATGATTTCTGCCCTAGAGACACTTACAGGCCAGTATGGTGGTAAGATAAGAATGTAATTTAATAAGGTATTAACTTGTTTCAAAGTGCCTGTAAATCATATAGGCTTATTTAGGGAAGGTTTTCTATAGAAGGTAGAATCTGAACTTCAAAGACAGGTTGAGATTTCAATAGGTAACCAAAACCCTAACTTCTTAAGACTCTGGTGGTGAAGCAAGTAGGGCACTGAGATTCTTGCTCACACATCTGAGTTGCTGCCCCTTTTGTCCACTAGAGAGGAAGGGTCACCTCAGCCACAGTGTTGGGGTCCTCAAAGGGCCCCCAACTGACTTCCACATGGCCACATCTCCTGCTTTGGCATCCACACCTCCTTTCCTGAGGACTCCCCAGAGGCAATGGTCTGTCTTTGTTCTCTTCCTTTCATCCTTGTTGCTCACTCTTCAGAACCCTTTCCAGCCAGATCTACACTGGCAAACTCAACTGACAAAGAATTAGCGGATTAATTCATTATCAAATTATTCAGGTGGGATGATTGAGGGCTCTTGACCTAAATATTTTGACTATCTTTGTCATCCACCTAGAATCTTCCAGACCAGGTTGTTATTTGGGATTCCTAACTGTGACATAAGCTTGGTGGGTTTTGACTCCCACTCAACTTTAGGTCCTCCGTTCTCTCTTCTTTTCCCCCTCAGCTTTATTGAGGTATGATTGACACATAAAAATTGTATAAATTTAAGGTGTACAATGTGATATTTTGACATATGTATATATTATATTGTGAAATGATTGCCACAATCAAGTTAATTCACACATCTATCATGGTGTGTGTGTGTGTGTGTGTGTGTGTGTGTGGTGAGAAAATTTAAGATCTGCTTTCTTAGCAGATTTCAAGTATTATATACAGTAATACAAGTATTATTAACTACAGTCACTGTGCTGTACATTTGATCCCCAAAACTTACTCATCTTACAACTAAAAGTTTGTACCCTCCTAGATCTTTCTGTCTTTTATCATTCAGAAAGGAAGCAGCCTGGGGCACCTGGGTGGCTTAGTCAGTGAAGGTTAAATGGTTGACTCCTCAGATTCTTGGTTTGAGCTCAAGCCTCTGACTCTTCACTTAGGCTCAGGTTGTGATCTTGGATTCCTGGGATGGAGACCAGCACTTCTTGGCTCAGCAGGGAGTCTCCTTCCCCTCTTCTTCTGCCTACCCCCCACCTTGTTCTCTCTCTCTCTCTCAAATAAACCTTTAAGAATAGGAAAGAAAGAAAGAAAGAAAGAAAGAACGAAAGAAAGAAAGAAAGAAAGAAAGAAAAAGAGAGAAAGGGAGAAAGAAAGAAAGAGAAAGAGAGAAAGAAAAGAAAGAAAGAAAGAGAAAGAGAGAAAGAAAGAAGCCAAGTCTTTAAGACCTAGTGTCAAGTCCTAGGAAGGTAAAGAGTAATGACTCCTGAATTTCAATCTTGACTTCTTCCCTGACAAAAATAGGAACAAAGTTCTTTCCATTTACTTGACTAGGGAATTAATTCCCAGGGGATAGAAAAAACTTCTAGGAGGTAGAAAAGGCTTGGGCGATTTTTTTGTGAAAAAAAGAGTAAATTTAAAACAAGTTTCTTGATGCACTCCACCACCACCTCAGAATTTTTTCCCACAAAGGGAAAATTTAATACCCTTATCTTTTGTAAAAAATTAATGCATTCTCATTGTAAAAACGTAAACGTGACAAAATGCATAAAGAGTACAAATCCTCTTTGACGACCCACTTCCTACTCTGCCCTCCAGAGTCTGATGCTTAACCAACTGAGCCCCCCAGGCACCTAAGTGGTAAACTCGTTTAAATGATTATTAATGTCCTAACACTCTGCTCTATTTTTTAATCCCTATTTAAAACTTTGATAGTGTCGCATTTGCTTTGTTGTACTTTTTCCTGAGAAAACCTAGAAATGTTCATTTGTCTCTGTATTTAATTGGCAAAAACTTAATGGTCTATGATGTGTCAAGCCCTGGGTAAGACCCTGAATTAAAATGAATAGAGAAGTCTGTCACCACATTTACAGTCTGGAAGAAACAGATCAGTACACTCAGAAGTGGTAAGGGAAAGAAATGCATGAGACGCTATGAAAGCATAGTGGCTGGGTACCTAAAGAAACAGGAGGGGGCACCTGGCTGGTTCAGCTGGTTAAGCATCTGACTCGATTTTGGCTCAGGTCATGATCTCTGGGTTGTGGGATCAAGCCCTGAGTTGGGCTCCCTGCTCAACAGGAAGCCTGCTTCTTCCTCTCCCTCTCCCCCGCTTCTATTTCCTCTCTGCCTGTGTCTCTCTCTGTCAAATACATAAATAAAATCTTAAAAAAAAAAAAAAAAAAAACCCAAGAAACAGGAGAGAGCAGACAGGCTTCTGAGCATATGTAAAGAGTGGGGGAGCATCCAAAAAATAATTAAGAGTTCATCAATAGTCACAAGGAGGAAGGGCATTCCACACAGAAGGAATAACAAATCTGTGAAGCATTGGGGGTACCTGTGGAGAACTGTGGGCAGTTCTCTGTGGCTGCGGTGCTGGTGATATGGAGATGGAAGGCCAGAGAATTAGGTAGAATGTGGTGGGGGTGGAGGGTAGGGGAAGGACCTTGTGCTGAGGAGTTTGGATTTTATCCTGAAGGCAACTGGAAACCACCAAAGGGTGATGAGCAGATGTGTGACATAAAATTTGTATACCTGATGGATTATTTTTTGGCGATGATGGAAGATGGCTTAGGTGAGACTAGAGGCAGAGACAATTTAGAGCCAGTGGCAGAAATCCCAGTGACGAATCTAGAAGACCTGTACAAGTGAATACGGAGCCATGTTAAGTGAATGAAAGAGGATGGAATTAGCTCTTCAGCACAACGGAGGCCACTGTGGTTGAATATATGCTTGACACTTCATGTTTACTAAGTTTTCAGTACTTATTATTAATATTTTAGTCTATTGTTTTCCAGAGTATTAAAAAAAATCTATTCTTAAATTTCATCTGCAGACAGGGGCACCTGGGTGACTTCGTTGGGTAAGTGTCTGACTCTTGATTATGGCTCAGGTCATGACCTCAGGGTTATGAGACAGAGCCCCGGGTTGGACTCTGCTGGCCATGGAGCCTGCTTAAGATTCTCTCTCTCCCTCTGCTTTCCCCTTCCTGCCATCTCTCTTTCTCCCTCTCCCTCTCTAAAACACACACACACACACACACACTGATCTGAGGGCAATGTTTAGGCAACAGTATCCTTTTTAGATTGAACCAGGCATCCAAAAAACAAGCAAACAAACACCTCTTTATAAACAAAATAAAAAGACTAATAGAAATAGAAATATTTTCAACGTCCATGTTGCTCTTATACAAACTATTAGGATTGAAAAAAAAAACAGCCCTATTTATATGGGTAAGCTCTTTAAAAATTAAGAAATAAAAAATCCAAAATGCAGATGAAAAAATTTAGCTTCACTGATTTTGAGAAAAGACAGATTAAAACAATGAGATACCACCTTCATTTATCAAACTGGCAAAGGTTTTTTTTTTTAAATGGGACCTGGGGCACCTGGGTGGTTAAGTCAGTTGAGTGTCTGACTCTTGGTTTCGGCTCAGATCATGATCTCACAGTTGTGGGATCAAGCCCCACGGTGGGCTCTGTGCTCAGCATGGAGTCTACTTCAGATTTTCTCTCCCTCTCCTTCCCACTCACTCTCTCTCTCAAATAAATACAATAAATAAAATCTCTTTAAAAAAAAAAATGAGACCCAATATTGACAAGAGTATTGTATTTTGTCAAATGGTCGTTTTACATACTGAGGAGTGTGAATTAATCCAATGCTTTGCCGAGCAATTTGATAATATGAATTTAAAATTTCAACCAAAATAATTAACAATAAATAAATAAAATTTCAGTCACGTTAATACATTTGATCCAATAATTCCATCTTTACAACTTTTGTCCTATGAAAGCAATCAGACGATGTTTTTCGGGACATGTATATAAGGGTATTCATTGAATTAGTATAAATAACAGCTTCGGTAGAATATTTTTTGAGCGTCCACCCAGCTCATAATGACTGCTTTTATGGGCTACTCTACCTCCAGTTGGTACCTTCAGGAGCGACTTTGTGCCACAGAGCAGCCTCTACCATCCACAACACAAATAGTTCTAAGCTGATATCATCCAGCTAAGCCAGTCAAGTTTCCTTCCCCGAGAATTTGGATGACAGGGGAAATGACAGAGGAGAAATGGTGTCTCTGCCAAGCTGAGCTTCTTGGGGTCTTTGAGATATATTCATTCAATGTATTTTTTTTTTCCAAAAGAAGAAGAATGCTGATGGTAGAGAGAGAAGTATAAAATAGCAAAATGCATTCCGAAATAGATGACTGAGAGAGTCCAGAAGACCTGTATGAGTGAGTGGAAAGAGCCAAGGCTGAGCGTAAGCTTTTGTACAACCAAAAAGGATAGCAGCAACCGGTTTAAGTTGATACCTGCCTGAGACAGTTTAATGCTGAGTAATGTGACTTGTGGCAGTGATCCTCTTTCACAGTAAATGACCTCTGCTTAGAATTCCTAGTCTTTATATAGAAATAGGCAGAAAGCAATCAGTAACCCAGGGATCCTGGTTAATCCACTCCTTTTTACTTTTCTGTGCCATTTCCACTCAATGCCAAGATTGGAAGAAATATGCCAAGACTGAGAAAGAAAAATTGACAGGGAAAACTAATTTTTTTTAGCATCTCTTTGCTGTTCACATATTTTATTCCTAAACAATACTGTTTGGCTTGGTTCTTTGAACGATATCAGTGAAATTGTACCATACGTATTCTTCTGCAGTTTGCTTTTTTTCATTTAACATTACATTCCTGAGATTATCCTTGCTGTTATGTGTAGCTATAATGAATTTATTTTCAGTGGGGTATGGAGTATTCAATTGTATGGATTTATCCATTTTATTGTTGGTAGTATTAGGGTTGTGTCAGACCTTTTGCTAGTATTTAACAGTGATGCTGTGAATATTCTTATACATGTTTTTGAGAACACGTATCCCAACAGATTCTTTAGTGTATATACCTTAAGTGGAATTTGTGATCATAGGGTTAGCACATCTGTTTTACAAGATAATGTTAAATTGTGTTCCAAAGCAGTTGCTACAATTTACACTGCAACCAGCATTTCGCACCCCTTCAGGCACTTTATGTTGGGTACATTTAAGTCTTTCACCTACTTTTTCTATTAGATTATTTGTCTTTCCTATTTTAATGATGTATATAAATTCTTTATATACCCTGGACATTCAGCTTTTGTCAACTGTATGCATAGCAAATGTCTGCTCCAAATTTGTGGTATGTTTTCTCACTTTCTTGATAGTATCTTTTGATTAATAGAACTTAATTTTTTTTTTACAATTTTTTTTTAAGATTTTATTTATTTATTTGACAGAGGTAGACAGTGAGCACAAGTAGGCAGGGCGGCAGGCGGAGGGAGAAGGAGAAGCAGGCTCTCTGCTGAGCAGAGAGCCCGATGCGGGGCTCGATTCCAGGACTCTGGGATCATGACCTGAGCCAAAGGCAGCCTCTTCACTGACTGAGCCACCCAGGCACCCCTAGAACTTAATGTTATGATTAACAACATGTAATAATTTAGTATTATTACTGGTAGTAATTTATTCATATTACTATTATCATTTCACATATTGTTCATCCCTCTGTATCTTATTTAAGAAATCCATCCTTATGCCTATGTTGTAAAGGTAGTCTCTTGTGTTGAACTTAACAAATGAGTAATTATACGTGAAGCTCATAGAACAGTACTTGGCACATGAAAGCAGATCAGCTATTTTTAAAAAGATTTATTTATTTACTTACTTATTTAAAGAGAGAGAGCACAAGTGGGAGGTGCAGAGAGAGAGAATCTCACGCCAACTCTGGGCACCAAGCACATAGCCTGATGTGAGGCTTGATCCCACGACCATGAGGTTATGACCTAAGCCGAAATTGAGAGTCTGACGCTCAAACAACTGCACCAGCCAGGCACCCTAAAAGGAAACTAGCCATTATTGATATTATCATGTCTCATCAATTCATAGATGCGTATTTTTTCACATTTCTCATCTGTGGTAGGTTGAAGAGTGTCCTCCAAAGACATCCATATCCGGAAACCCTGAACCTAAGACACTTACCTTAACGTTACTAAAGTTACTTTGCAAATGTGATTGAATGAAGGATTCTGAGAGGGAGAGATTATCCTGGATTATGTGGGAGGGCCCTCAAATGTAACTGCCAGTGTCCTTATAAGGAAGAGGCAGAGGGAAGTTTGATTGCAGTGACAGAAGGGAGAAGGTGTGATAGGACGTGGCAGTACAGAGAGATTTGAAGGTGTTTTGCAGGTGGGCTTTGGAGAGGGAGGAAGAGGCTACGAGCTAAGGAATGCAGCTGTAGAAAATGGAAGAGGCAAGGAAATAGGCTCTCACCTAGAGCCTCTGGAGGGAACATGGCCTGGCCCACACTTGCTTTTGGCCTGCAGAAACTGATTGCAGACTTTTAGCCTCCAGCTGTGTTTGAAGCCCCACAGCTGTGGTCATTTGTGATGGGAGCCACAGGGAACTAACACAGCAGCTCTTAAAATTGATGGGTCTTCCATGCTCACCAGCCAGGCAACAAGTCACAGTTTAATTGTTCTTACCTGCCCTTCCAGGGACCTGGTTGTGACTCCTGATCTCATACTGGACAACAGCAATTCTTTGAGATCTCAAAGAACAGACATTTTTAGAAAAAAAATTTTTTTTAAAGATTTTTATTTGACAGACAGAGATCACAAGGAGGCAGAGAGGCAGGCAGAGAGAGAGAGGAGGAAGCAAGCTCCTTGCTGAGCAGAAAGCCCGATGCAGGGCTCGATCCCAGGACCCTGAGATCATGATCTGAGCTGAAGGCAGAGGCTTTAATCCGCTGAGCCACCCAGGCGCCCCGACATTTTTTTTTTTTTTAAGAGAGGGAGAGAAAGAGGGAGAGGGGGGAGTGGCAGAGGGAAAGGGAGAGAGAATTTTCAGCAGGCTCCATGCCCAGAGGGCTGCCCGACACAGGGGCTCCTTCTCATGACGAACTCTCCACAGCGAATCACAGAGACCAGTCCACATTGAAAACAGATCTTATTAAATAAATATCCAATCTCACAGCAAAATACTCAATTGAAAAAAAAGAAGCAGCAGCAGCATCAGTCATCACCAGGGTTCCTGATGGTAGAGGGTGCTGCTGTGTGGGAAACACAGCTGTCAAGAACGGAATCAAAAACTATTTTTTTAAAACTCAGGCTCTGAATATGAAAACATTTTAGGAACATTTTGACTAGTTTATTTCCCTCAAATTTTCTTTCTTATGCATGCATTTAAAATCTTAAAAAATTAAAAAATAAGTTTATGATCGTGTAATTTAAAACATTCTAAGTAGTGAGAAAACATTGTCCTACAATTTAAATAGCAATGTTTTTCCCTTAATATAATGGTGCATTGTAGAATTGTTGGCCTCTGAGATTCAAACACATTTATTATTATTATTAACGTATGCCTTTGTGTCTTGTTTAAGAAATCCTTTCCTACCCATCAGTTGTACAGATAGGCTTTGATGTTGTGTTCTAAAAATGTTATAGTTTACTCTTTACATTACCTTCCAGGATCGCTTAGAATGGATTTTTGTGTATGAGATAAGGTAGTTATTTATTTTTCATCTGTAACCGAGTACCATTTATCAAAAAAGCTATCCTCTTTTTCATGGTTCTTTACTATCAGCTCTATCATAAGCCAAGGTTCCATTTATGCACGGGCCATTTTATTTCATTAGTTACATTGTTTCTAAATCAGTAAGATCCTTTTTAATTACTAGGGATTTATAATAATTCTTTATATTTTGTATGGCAAGTCCCTCCATCTAGTTCTTTAGAATCGCCTTGTCAGTTCTTCCCTCCTCCCAAAATACTTTGAGGATTTAGATTGGAATTTGTCAGATCTGCACATCAGTTTGGGGAGAACTGGCATTTTCTCAACACTGAGTCTTCCAGTCCACAACTATGATAAAACCCTCCATTTACTCAGGTCTTCTATAATGTTTTTCAATGAAGTTCCATAATATTTTCCATCAAGGTCATAGATGTATTTTGTTAGGTTTAACCCTAAGTACTTCATATTTTTTATGCCACTGTAACTGAAATCATTTTTTAAAGTTTCATTTTCTAACTGATTGTTGCTGATACACAAAATTTCAGCTGATTTTTATGCATTGGCTTTGTATCCCGAACCATTATTCACCTTAATTCCTGTGTTTTGTGGGATATATATATATATTATTTTTTGCTTTTTTCTATGTTGACGCATTTATAGGATCTGAAAATAGTGACTCTTTTTTCCTTTTGTTTCTTTTTCTTGTTTTTCTGTGTCTGCCAATTCCTCTAGTCCAATGCTGAATAGAAGTGTGGTAGTGGCAACCTTTGTATTCTTCATGAAACTGAAGGGGATAATTTGAATGTTTCACCATAAACTAAGACACTCAGCATGGTGTTGTGATAACCCGTCCCCAAGATTGCCCCCAAACAATCTTTGTCTAACCCTGAACAGGGCTGACCTGTGTCATAGGATCCTGAGGAAATGGCGGTTTGACCTCTGAGACTAGGTTATAATAGATACTGCGTTTTCCCTTTGCTCTTTTTTTGGAAGCCAGAAGCTGTGTTGGGAGCATCCTGATGCAGCCTTCCGTGGGGTCAATGCAGCAGAGAAGCCCTCGGCCAGCAACCACCATCAATTCACCAGCTCTGTGAGTAAGCCACCCCGGAAGTGGTTCCTTCAAACCCTGTCCTGCCTTCAGACAACTGCATACTGACCAGTATTCTTGGGGTTTCCTCAGAAACTCTGAGCTAGAGCCACCCAGCTAAACCGCTTCTAATTTCTGACCCACAGAAAGTGTGTGAGAACACAAATGTTTGTTACTGTGTGAAGCCATTAAGGTTTGGGGTAATCTGTCACTCAGTGATGGATCCCCGATATGGGGAATTTTTTTAGAGGCTTTATCAGAGAAGGTTCCCACTTATTCCTAGTTTAATAAGAGATTTCTAAGAGTTATGAAGGATGTTGAATTTTATCCAATACATTCTCTCCATCTAGTGAATAAACATGTTTTCTTTCTTTATCATAAAAAAATACATGAATTATATTGGTTGATTTCCTTTTTCTTTCCTTTTTTGTTAAGTTTTCATTTAAATTCCAGTTAACACCTGTAGGATTAATGTCAGGGGTATGATATAGTGATTCAACACTTGCATACAACACCTAGAGCTCATCACAAGTGTGCTCCTTAATCTCCATCGCCTGTTTCACCCATCTCCCCCACCCCCACCCCTACCTCCCCTCTGATCACCATCAGTTTGTTTTTTGTAGTGAAGAGTCTGTTTTTTGGTTTGCCTCTGTCTTTTTTGCCTCCTGTATTCCTCTTCTCTTTTCTTAAATGCCACATGAGTGAAAATACGTGGTATTTGTATTTCTCTGACTTATTTCACTTAGCATAACACCCTCTAGCTCCAACCACATGGCAATTGGCAAGATTTCGTTCTTTTTGATGGCTGAGTAATATTCCATTATATTTATGTACCATCTCTTCTTTATCCATTCATTAGTCGATGGACACTTGGGCTGTTTCCATAATTTGGCTATTGTAAATAATGCTGCTATAAACATGTGCCCTTTTGAATTAGGATTTTTGTGTCCTTTCGGGTAAATACCTAGTAGTGTAATTGCTGAGTCTTAGGGTAGTTTTATTTTTAACTTTTCGAGGAACTTCCATACTGTTTTCCGGAGTGACTGCCCAAGTTTGCACTCCCATCAGCAGTGCAAGATGGTTCCCCTTTCTCCACATCCTCACCAATACCTGTTGTTTCTTGTGTTTTTGCTTTTAACCATTCTGACAAGTGTGAGGTGATATCTCATTGTAGTTTTATACTTGATCTTAGCCAAAAGGCCAAGAAGTGATTTTCATTGTAGTTTTGATTTGCATTCCCCTGATGATAAATGATGTTGAGCATCTTTTCATGTGTCTGTTGGAAAAATGTCTATTCATATCTTCTGCCCATTTTTAATTGAATTATTTGGCTTTTTTGGGTGTTGAGTTTTGTAAGTTCTTTATATATTTTGGATACTGGTCCTTTATCAGATATGTCTTTGGCAAATATCTTCTCCCATTCCATAGGTTTGCAGATTGTTTCCTTCACGAACCAAAGCTTTTCATTTTGTTGTGGTCCCAGTAGCTTATTTTTTTTTTTTTATTTTGTTTCCCTTGCCTCAGGAGACATATCTAGAAAGAAGTTGTATACTACCCAAAGCAATCTACATATTTAATGCACTCCTACCTATCAAAACACCACCAGAATTTTTCACAGAGTTAGAACAAACAATCCTAAACTTTATATGGAACAACAAAAGAACCCAAATAGCCAAAGCAACCTTGAAAAAGAACAAAGCTGGGGGCATCACAATTCCAGACTTCAAGTTCTATTACAAAGCTGTAGTCATCAAAACAGTATGATACTGGCACAAAAATAGACACAGAGATCAATGCAACAGAACTGAAAACCCAGGGTGCCTGGGTGGCTCAGATGGCTAAGCGTCTGCCTTCAGCTCAGGTCATGATCCCAGGGTCCTTGGATTAAGTCCCACGTTGGGCTCTCTGCTCAGCAGGAGGGCAGGGGGCGCTGCTTCTCTCTCTTCCTCTGCTCCTCTCCCTGCTTGTGCTCTCTCACTCTCCCTGTCAAATAAATAAATAAAATCTTTAAAAAAAAAAAAAGGAACTGAAAACCTAGAAATGAACCCACAATTGTATGGTCAATTAATCTTTGACAAAGCAGGAAAGAATATCCAATGGGAAAAAGAATGTCCAATGGGAAAAACAAATGGTGTTGGGAAAACTGGACAGCAACAGGCAGAAGAATGAAACTGGAGCACTTTCTACACCGTACCCCAAAATAAATTTAAAATGGATGAAAGACCTAACTATAAGGCCGAAAGCATAAAAATCCTAGACGAGAACACAGGCAATAACTTCTTTGACATCAGTCCTGTCCTTTTCTCCTTCCTTCCTTCCTTCCTTCCTTCCTTCCTTCCTTCCTTCCTTCCTTTCTTCCTTCTTTTCTTTCTGTCTTTCTTTCATTAATTTGATGAAGTCTTCTTGGGGTATGCATTTGGAAAGATATCCTAAACTTGTTCTATGGGGGAGAGGTCCTTATTATCTTGTTTAATAAGTATTCATTTATTAAAGAGATTTTAAAATAAATAAATAAATATATTGTTTTGTTTTTAAAGATTTTTTTAAAGATTTTGTTTATTTATTTGACAGAGAGAGATCACAAGTAGACAGAGAGGCAGGCAGAGAGAGAGAGGGAAGCAGGCTCCCTGCTGAGCAGAGAGCCCGATGCGGGACTCGATCCCAGGACCCTGAGATCATGACCTGAGCCGAAGGCAGAGGCTTAACCCACTGAGCCACCCAGGCGCCCGTTTTTAAAGATTTTTAAAATTTATTTGACCAAGAGAGAGAGATCACAAGTAGGCAGAGAGGCAGGGGGAAGCAGGCTCCCTGCTGAGCAGAAAGCCCGATGCCACCCCTTTTAAAAATTTCAGACCTTGCACCTATGACCTGCTTTGTGTGGGTGGCTGAAGCACAGGTGGGCCAGCCATGCTGAGGAAGCTTTCCTGGGATCTACACACTCTAGCTATTTTGCAACTTCTCATTTGTACCTGCAGATTCTTGAGAAGGTCCAAGCATCCAAGCATCCTTATGAATTCACATGCAGAACCTGTAGAAAAAGAGATCAGGAAAGAAGTGAGATGATGTACGGACTGCTCTTTTTAAGTTGAAATTTCTGTACATAGCACGTTTGAGCGGCAGTAGTTATATTCAGTGCTGGACTCACAAATGAAGCTTGAAAAAGAGAACTCTGACAAGGACAGAAAAGAACAGTGTTAGAAAGTGTGAGAAGTAGCACTAGTGTTAAGAGGACCAATAACAAATGTATTACTGACTATAAAAAGGCAATTTAATGATTCCGTTGAAGACCAAATGAGAAGAGACAGCAATTGCCTTAGGAAGGATTTAGGTTGGATATTAAGAGGACCTTTCTGACAATGAAAAGTTGTTGGATGCTGGAATTCATTTTTCAGAAAATGGTGGAATCGTCTCTGGAGGTATTTAAGGAGAGAACAGGCTACACCACTTTCAGATTGCTTGAAGGTAGTTCATTCATTCATTCAACATGTATTTAATGAGCACCTGTGTTGTGCTAGAAATTGCCTATGGACCGGAATGCAGCTGTGAAGAAAACAGAGACCAACTCATTTCATGGAACTTACAGAGGTGGGAGAGGAGATAGATATTGAACAAATGACAAACTAATTTCAGATGATACGTGCTATGAAACAAGGTAATTAGTAGGAAATGACCACAGGCCTTTTATTTATTGAGCTTTATTTATTTATTTATTTATTTGAAAGAGAGAGAGAACACACGTGTGTGTATATGCACATGATTAGATGGGGGAAGGGCGGAGGGAGAGAGAGATTCTCAAGGAGGCTCCCTGCTGAGCACAGAGCCCTACTTGGGACTTGGTTCCAGGACCCTGAGATCATGACCTTAGCCAAAACCAAGAGTTGAATGCTTAACCAACAGAGCCGCCCAGGCGCCCCAAATTTCTATTTAGGTTGTGTGATCATAGAGGACATTTCAGAGGAGGCAATTTATGAGGTGAAACCTGAAAGATAAGGAGTCACCCGGCATAGATTCAGGGAAGAACATTCCAATGAAAGAGTAAATACAAAGGGCCAAAAGTAGGAACAAGCTAGGCAGGTGTACAGAGCACAAGGAATACCTGCATGGTTGGTATATAGCAAGTGAAGGGGGGAGAATGGGTTAAGGTAAGTTAAAAGAGGTAGCACAAACTAGATCAGAAAGAGCCTTCAGAGTGTTTGGATTTCATTGAAAGGAAAAGGGAAGCCAGGGGAGTATCATGTATGGCTTATACTATGCGAAAATCTATTTTGACCATTGTGTGAAGGATGGATTAGAAGGGTGTAGAATAGAAGCAGGGAGAACAATTTAGGAAGCTCCTGTGTTAGTCCAGGTGAGAGATGGTGGGGCTTGGCCAGGGGTGGTAGCAGTGGACATAAAGAGAAGTGGAGAGACCAGCAGAGTTTTTTCAGGACTTTGGTTCCATGATTGTCCAGAGGAGTTATATTTCTATTATTTCCAACAGAAAAATAATACAAGGAGCATGAACATTCAAGGAGCATGAACATTTTACTTTCATTGCCTGTGATTTCACAATGGTGTGTATTCTTATATCGTTCGGGGATAGGAAAGGCATTCTTGAAGTGAGAGCACTAATGAAATCAGTGTCACAGTAGTGTTATGGCATGGTCTTTTTGGAGAGGCATTCTTTGCTTTAGACATCAAAAATGGCTCTTCTTGCTGATCACCTGAAATTGTGCCATGCTTATTGGAGAAGAGGCTAAAAAGATAAGTTATAGCATCTTAAGCATAACCTGGTTTGATAAGCTAAGGACACCATCTTTTATTTTGTAGGGGGAGTCACTGAAGTTTTTTCTGAACAAAGGAGTAACATGATTAAAAACTTTTAAAAAAATGTTAATTTGCTTTTAAAAATGTCTCTGGTGAGAGATCCTAGAGATAAGAGAATCACTTATAAAACTCTTGCCATTATTACCTTGGAAAGGAAGGGACTGATGAGATTAGAAACATCTTGGAGGCTGGCTCAATCAACAGAACTTACAGATGGAACTGATTGGAGTCAGTAAGTAAAATAGAAGTTGTCAGAGGTTGTTGGTTATTGCTGAGATTTTGAATCTGAATGATAAGGATGCTGTTAAGAGAGTACAAAAAAGGAGGTAGTCTGGGGCAAGAGGAAAGAGAATAGATCTATTTCACAACAATGTGAATATACTTAACACTACTGAACTGTATCCTCAAAAATAGTTAAGATGAGGGCTCCTGGGTGGTTCAGTTGGTTGAGCATCTGCCTTTGGCTCAGGTCATGATCCCGCGTAGTCCTGGAGAGACCAGCCCCACGCTGTTGCTTTCTGCTCCCTTTGCCCCCCACCCATGCTTGCTCTCTCTATCTCAAATAACTAAATAAAATCTTTTTTTAAAAGTTAAGATGGTAAATACTGTGTTAGGTATTTTTTCCCCCACCAAAAAAAAAAAAATAGGATAAAGTTAAAAATTAAGGCAAGCTATTCTGTGTTGGCAACAGCAACCTGCTAAAAGACATTCTGTAAAAGGCAAAACTACAGAGACTAAAATCAACGATTGCCAGGGAGTGGTGGGGAGGGATGAACAGGTGGAGCACAGAGGATTTTGGGGACGGTGAAACTATTCTGCATGATACTGTGGTAATAGATATGTGTCATTATACATTTGTGCAAATCTATAGAATGTTCCACCCCCAGAGTAAATCTGAATGTGTCAGTGTAGGTTCTTGATTATAACAATCTCTGGCCAGAGACGTTGATAGTGGGAGGGGCTGTGGATGTGTGGGGACAGAAGTTGATGGAAAATCTCTGTACTTTGCTGGTAATTTTGCTGTGAACCTAAAATGGCCCTGGAAAAATGAAGTCTTTTTGAAAAAAAAATGTAAAAAAGCTAGAAGACAGCCTATTCTGGTATTAGAAGTAGGCATGGGCAGAGGTAGACTTCCCACGCTTAATTAGGGCCCCTTGAACTGCCATGTTGTTGTAAAATCTACAGAAATAAGGCATTTCTTGGTATTCTTTTTCTTAAAGAGGGCTCCCCATATTGCATAAGGACTCATAAAATCTGGATCAGTCCAAGATGTAAGGGATCCTGACCCATTTCACTCTCTTCACCTGAGTGTTTTTGTAACTAGCTAGAGGACACCTTCCTAGGAAAGGGGATTTGAATTCTAATTAGCAAAACAACTTCAATAGCACTGAACAAACTTTTAATCTATTTTAGTTTAAGCTAAATTAAAAAGTTAAACATTTCTAAACATTTATGTTCCCAATATAGCTGGAATCTCTCCCAATGGTAAGAGTATCGATATCCCATTATCCCTACATTGGATGTTCTTATTTTATCTTTGGTATTTGTCACTTTCTCTTGTATTTTTTTTTTTTAATGAACCCAATGCAGGCTTGAACTCATGAGCCTGAGATCAAGACCTGAGCTGAGATCAAGAGTCAGACGCTTAACTGACTGAGCCACCCAAGTGCCCCAATTTCTTTTTGGTTTTTAAATTTCCCTCCTTTTCACCTTTTATTTATCTTAAGGCATCATCTGTGGTATCTTTTTGCTGTGATGTTCCTCATCATTTAATCTTTATTTCTGAATTTTTTCTTTTATTTCTAATTCTTCTGTGAGTTTTTAAACTTTATTTCTGAATTTTTCTCTTTCAGTTTCTACTATTCTTTTACATCTTGTATTATTTGTAAATGGCTTTCTGTTTGTTTTGAAGCAGAGTAAAGTAGTTGTAGTCTTTCTGGTGTGCTTAGATTATCTGTAGAAATGTTATTCTGCTTCTTATTTTCCTTTTCAGGATAATGACTTCTTTTATCGATTTAACCTTGATACTTTTCTGGTTTTTTTTAAAGATTTTATTTATTTATTTGACAGACAAAGATTACAAGTAGGCAGAGAGGCAGGCAGAGAGAGAGGAGGAGGAAGCAGGCTCCCCGCTGAGCAGAGAGCCCGATGTGGGGCTCGATCCCAGGACTCTGGGATCATGACCTGAGCCGAAGGCAGAGGCTTTAACCCACTAAGCCACCCAGGTGCCCCTCTGTTGTTTATTTTTTTAAAGGTTGATTTGTTTATTTTTAAATAGAGTATATGCGTGCGGGCATGTGAGCTGGGGAAGGGCAGGGACAGAGGAAAAGAATCTTGAGCACACTCCCCACTTTGTGTGGAGCTTGACGGGGTCTCGATCTCACAACCCTGGGACCTGAGACCAGGGCATGAGCTGAAATCAAGATCAGAGACTTAATGAACTGAGCGACCCAGGTGCTCCTCTGTTGTTTATTTTTATGTGCTATTGGTTTTCCTAAAATTTTAGGAGATATGAGTATAGTTTAGAAGGATGGTAGCTTGCTGACTGGAGCTTCCCGACATTGTTCCCTCCCCCACTTGATCTGGACCTTCTCTTTCCTTGACTCTGCTATCCCAATTCTGCTGAATTTTGATTCTCTCTGTGTGGCCATATCCCGGAATGGAGCCCTGGCTGGTCAGTGTCAAGAGTTGCTAAGGGGTTAGATTGCTCTAAGATGCAGATTTGAACCATGGGCCCCATGCCCTCAGCCACTAATAGGATTAGGCCAAACTCTCAGTTTAATCTCATGTTCTCAAATTGACTCGCCTTCCTTTCCTTGACTGTTTTGGGGTTTTTCAGTTTGGAGGGGGTCTGTCAGAGGTCTTGTTGCTTTCTGGCACAGATGCTGAAATTATGCAAGCGTGTGGCTCTTGCTGATTTGCTCTCCCCTGCTTGGCATTCATGGAGATACCCTGTCACCTAGCTTTGCAAAATGTGGTCCATAGATTTTTGGTTTGCTTTCTGTTGCTCTCTCGCTTTCTATGTGGGGATTTAGAGAGACTAAAAAACTATGGTGTCATCACTGCCATTTATCTACTATTTGTATTTGATTTAAAAAAAAGATTTTATTTATTTGACAGACAGAGATCACAAGTAGGCAGAGAGAAAGGCAGAGAGAGAGAGGAGGAAGCAGGCTCCCCGCTGAGCAGAGAGCCCGACGCGGGGCTCGATCCCAGGACCCTGAGATCATGACCTGAGCCAAAGGCAGAGGCTTTAACCCACTGAGCCACCCAGGCACCCCTGTATTTGATTTTTTTTTTTGAAGATTTTATTTATTTGTCAGAGAAAGAGAGCAAGAGTGTGAGCACAAGCAGGGGAAGCAGCAGGCAGAGGGGGAAGCGGGTTCCCTGCTGAGCAAGGAGCCAGATGCGGGACTGTATTTGATTTTTGAGATGTATAAACTGAGACTTTCTAATTGTTTTTTTAAAAATTTAGAGATACACAAAATAAAAAGGGAATGCTCTCCTCTCTGCAGGCCCATTCTCTGGGGGTATTTACTGTTAAGAGGAACATATTCTTCTAAACATTTTTCTGTCCCTTCACCATACACACACACACACACATATGTATATATGTGTTTTTTCCTACTGCTCACAGTCTACATTTTTATTGCAATTTGGTTTTTCCCCTTAATGATATGTTGGGGACATCTTTAAGGACTAATATAGTGTGATAGTTTTGTTATTGATCACCATTACCAGGTGGATAGTTCCCTCAAGAAGGATACAAACTGCTTTTGGTTGCTTTGAAAATAAACATTTAAAGAGCGTTAAGATCTATCACAATAGAATTGGTAGTATTGGTCTGTAGTCTGGGAAAGCTTTGGTACGCGGGGCCGCGGCGCAAGTCCTCCATGACCTCTCACTGCTTTTCTCGAAGAAAATTCTGCTTGGTGGCATAGTCCAGGCTGGAGTAATCCTCCGAGGTGGACTTTCCTGATGCTATTTTTCCTTTTCTCCCGCTGGGTATGAGATTTAATGGGCCAAAGAAGGAGACTATTGAGTCCCCTTGTGAAATTAGATGGCCTGGGACCAGGGTATTCAGAAAGTGAGGCTCTGGGCCCACCTCTACCACTTCTCAAGTAGCTTTGAGCAAGTCCTTTTACCTTTCTGGGCTGAAAGACAGATTTTATTTGTCTAGAAAATTATTTCAGTTTGTGCATTATCACTTAATTTCTAAAAGGAAAGAAAGACGTATACTTCCCAGTTCTATTTGGTAAGCATCACACCTTTTTTGCCTTACATTCTGCCCCTTCAAACATTTGCATGATCTGCTTGACCCCTGGAAGCTTTTCAACTTGCTACCCTGGGACTCCGTAATTCTTTGTCCTCCCCTCTCCCAGTCTATTACTGAAATAGACTTGATATATAACATTGTATATGCATAAGATGTACCACATGCTGATTTGGTACATACATATATATATAGGGAAATGATCACCACTCTAAGTTTTGTTCATATCCATCACCTGGGACTACGTACTTTTTAAAGCCCTGGGTCTCAGAGTGTGAGCTGGGGGTTCAAGTGGAGAACCCTGTGCCCCACACTGGGTTCACTTAATCGGAATCCTGCTGAGTGGCCTCGGAAACCACACTTTTATGCGTGATCCTGATTATTCTATCGCTCACCAGAGTCTGAAAACTCATGCCCAGGTAAATTCCAGCTATATCATTCTAACATTACAGGGGTGGGGGGTGTGGGAAAGGGAATTAAGATGGATAAATATAGTTATTGTATCTATCCACGCCAACTCTAGGGAGGGAAGCATGCTTTCTTTGCTTTACTTTCTTCCCAAGTGATTGGAGGGCAGGTCAGCTGTTCTCAAAACAGGCCATTGGGACGTGGAAAAACTGTGAACACAGAGAGTCATTAGATGACACAGGTGCTTGAGATAAGTTCTAGAGATCAAGGGAGCCGGCTACTACTACTATGAATAAATGACATTTATTAAACAGGCAGATGGCTAAGGATTTTAAATGATCTCATTTGAATCTTAGACTTCAGAGGCAGGTATGACTAATTGCTATTATAAATAAAGGCAGAAAGGCTAGGTAACTTTTTTAATGTCTCGTAGTGGATGACTTATTAAATTAGGATTCAAATTCAGTTCTGAATGATGTCAAAGATAGCCAGATCACCCTTGTTCCCTAACTGGGATGATTGGTACATAAAAGGGAGAGGGACGTCTGGTACTAGGGAATTACAAATCTGTTGTGGCACAGAGTTTTTGCCAGAAACGGGCAAGAGAAAACACCAAACAGAGGTCTGCTTAGTAAGCTCCTAAAAGATGTAGATGAGTTTACTCAATAAATTGTGTTCTTATTTCTTAGAGGACTCACTAGCACAGAATAGATTCTCACTGCATTTGCTGTTATTGAGTTGAAAAATGGAAGCCCTATTTGCAGAGCCCAGGACTGCTTCCTCTTAAATTATTGTTTCCCTTCCAAATCTTGTGTAGGCGAACCCCTAGTGATCTTCAGGAGAGCTCTCTAAAGACAGATGACTGGGCCTCTCCTCAAATTTATGAATCAGAGTTTCTTGGTGTGGAATTGAGTCTGGGAATTGATATCTTTAGAAGTGTCCTCCTGGTGATTCTGGTGAGCAGCCAGGTTTGAGAACCACTGGGTTAAATGATCCAAAATGAATTACTTGGATTAGGGAATGCCTTTACTTACTGCAATGGATCTGATTTGAGGAGCCAGGGACAATCTATCTGGCAGAAAGAACTGGCTTGCTTTCTTAACCTCTTGGGCTTCCTAAGCCCTTGTGCTCCCACCCTGGGCTTCCCCCTCTCTGTCCCAAGTCTTCCTACCCTAAGCTGGCTGAAAAATGACCTTGAGAACAGCAGTGCCACATTGTGGAGAGAAGAAATCTAGTGCTACAAAATGAGCAGGTCGCTGTCCTAAAAACAAAAAAACAAAAAACAAAAAACAAAACACAAAACAAAACAAAAAAACCCCACTAGGGCTGCAATTGCCACTTTGTCCAGCAGGGTGCACCACTTCCTTATGTTTTTAGGTGAGGCAGTTTCTTTTCCTTACCTATGGGTTAATCTCTGTAAACATCCCCTAGAAGTCATGGGGTGGAAACATCCTTGCCAGATCAGAAATCCAAAACCTCCACGCTGTGAAACTGGAATGAACTGGGAAGAGGCTCTGCCCAGGCCCGCACTGGCCTTCTGCTGAGGTTAAAAGTCAATCGCTGTGACTGTCTTGGTTAGAGTGAAACTATGGTAATCCCCAAGTCAATGTGTGACTTTATAAAACCGCGTCTGTAAGATATGTCTTGTTATCTGCTTGTTATGTCTTGTTATCTTATCTGCTGTAAGATATGTCTTGTTAGTTATATTTTTATTTGGTACACATAAGTCAGGCATTAGGTAATAGATCTAACCTCTTGTCTGTGCTATTTCCACCCAAAGACACACGGGTTTATATTGGTGGACAGGCTGATCACTGATCATGCATCTTTCGGTTGATGCTGACCAGGCTAAGTCTCTCTCTGTATCTGTCTCTGTCTCTGTCTCTCTCTCTCTCTCACACACACACACGCACACACACATGCACACTCACACTTTTCTGATACTTGCAGCTGGACATGTTTTTCCATGGCTTCATCATGTTTCGTGACATCCAGCTAAATTACTACAATTAGAAAGGAGATGTGTGAAAGTTTATAGAAATCCCCCAGTCTAGCTGGTTGCACTCTCTGCTTGTTTTCTAATAGCCGTACGTAGGCTCCAAAGTTCAGGTAGCCTGAGAAGGCTTCGCACCTCTGCAGATTTGCGTAAGATTTCCTGGCAGATGGTGGCATGTTTTTTCCTTTGTTTCTCTATGTCTGTGTCTTCTACTGCTTGGTTTTTCTCAACCAAGAGTTTCTAAATTTATACCGGTGAGCCAGGATGGCATGGCTTAGTGTAATGCATTCCTCATGGTTTTGTTTGCTCTGACATGTTTGCCATCCTCCCACCTAGACTGTAAGTCTTTGACTGCAGGCTCCAAGCCCAGATCTCTGATAACCCTCGAATTCTCGCTTCTCACATTGTTAGATGTGCACTACTTGCTCAATACAAATGTTTAGGTTGAATGATGAGGAAAGGTATGTTGACAGAGTGAGAAGTAAAGGAGAACCAGGAGAGAAAGAAAGAGAGAGAAAGTAGTGTTTCCAGAAGACAGGCTTAACAAGGGCACCTGGGTGGCTCAGTTGGTTAAAGTGGCTGACTCTTGATTTCCACTCAGGTCGTGATCTCGGTGGGGAATCTGCTTGTCCCTCTGCCCCTCCCCCTGCTTGGGCTCTCTCTCTCCCTCTCTAAAATAAATAAATAACAATCTTAAAAAAAAAGAGAGAAGAAAAAAGTTGAGCCAGGTTAGTGTCCACTAAGAGTTCAAAGAATTCTGCATTAGCTTTAGCTTCTTAAATATAGTGAATAAAGAGAAATAACCTTGGGGCACCTGGTGGCTCAGTCAGTAGAGGAGCAACTCTGGATCTTGGGGTCACAAAGCTTCTTTAAAAAAAGAAAAGAAAAACACACAAGCTCAAAAGACAAGTAGTCTTGCTGATATTCTCATCAGTGAGTGAGTTACATTGTCCAGAGAACCTTATTTAGCATGTTTGAAAACTTATAGGTATTTGGAATTTAGAAAGGATTAAGATTTATTGGAATATAAGCATACTTGGAAAATATTTGCTTTAATATTTAATATATTTATATTTATTTATATATTTATATATTATAATATTATATTATATATTAAAATATTTTAATATATTTAATAAAAGCAAATAGTTGCTTTATTTCTTTTTTTTCCCCTTGCTTTCTAATTGCACATAACTTAGAGCAAAACTCAGAATTTTATCATTTCACTTATATCTATTTCTTGTTTAAAGAATTGCCTTTTCTGTCTCTGAAGTGATTATTCTGGTAGCTTTTTATATTGTTTGAGGGGAAAATAATCCATTGATTTTAGCCGTATAAATGTGGGGCAACTGAGATCTGGATCAGTGATTTGGTCTTGGTTGTAAAGAAGAATAAATAAGTCTAAAAATGGTAAAATCTTGGAATAGATCATACTGGTTAATTGGGTTTCTGATTAACTACAGGTTAACGAGAAGACACTTTGTTTGAAATACCCTTAAATTGCCTTGGGGTATTTTCTTGCTTTAATAAGTAGTCTAATGAACATAATTAAATCTTCTCTTACTGAGTCAGCATCCTGCAATTCCTTGGGATCATTACTCTGAACATAATATATAATTCTATACTGTAGCTACAGAAGGAATAAAAGTTTAAGATGACTCCTAGATATTGCTATACTTAAAAAAAAAAATCTCCACAATCTGCGCAAATCATTTACCTTAAGCAAGTAAGTAAATGCATGTTACCTGTTACGGAATAATAGACTATTCAACCCAGAAGAGACTTTGGAGATTATGAAATTCGATGCCATTATTTAAGAAATGAGAAGGCTAAGACCCAGAAAATAATGAAGAGGATTAGTACAGCTAGGCTACAATCATGTCTCCTGATTGCAAATCCACTGGCCCTTTGACTCCACATGCTGCAACTTTCAGATGATCTGGGATTCCTGTCATTTGTCTCCCTTGCCCCTTAAAGTACAGAGTCCATTCTCAAAACTGATTATTTAGGAGTTTTGGTTCAGTGATTGCAAACTGCACTAACATCCTCAGGGGCAGGGAATTTTCTCTGTTTGCTCACTTATGTATCCTCAGACCTCCCACAGAACCTGTCCTTTAGAAGGCTGTCAGTAAATGTTCGTTGAATGAAGGAATGAACTGAAATTGCCGCATTTATTCTACACAAGGTAATTTGATGTCGAGTTCTGTGTTCATTGACTCGGCATTCACCAAGACTGGCAGTAGAAAGATTTCAGATTAATTCCCGAGTTCATAAGGAGAAAAGGAAAGGAAAAGGATGAATATTGTTAAATTGCGTGGCATGGCATCCTCACTTCTGTCTCACTTTGACCATATCTCAGTTTCACGCACCAAGCGTCTGAAGTCAGGAGCTGGATGTTAAATTGTAAAAACACTTTTGAGGTTAAAAGTGGTTAAAAAAAAAAAAAAAGAGGTTAAAAATCAAATTAGTTAACAAAGTAGAAGACATCCCAGCTGTGGAAAGCTGCTTGTCAAATAGGAGTGCTATGTAATAATTAAACATGTCTCTCAAGGCAAACAAAGCCATCAAAACTAAGGGAGAAGAGTCCTTTTCCTCAGGCATCTGAGTGATGCCGCGAGGGTAGCAGCCGCTCTCCAAGTTTCGCCAGGCGGCCCAAGGACAAGAAGAGAGAGGCCGGAAAGTCAGCCAAGACAGACAAAGTCCTAGTGTCCAGAATTGTGGTCACTAAGAAGTGGTCCAAAAGTGGCGAAGATGAAGTGGTCCCAAGGCAGAGTTCGAGACGAGCTCAACAAATGTTTGATCAAGCGACATAGGACAAACTTTGTAAGGAGGTTACCAACTCCAAGGTTACAACCCTGGCTGTTGTCTCAGAGCCTGGAGATACGCAAGCACCCCTCCCCCTGCCCTGGCCAGGGCTGCCCTTCAGAAGCTCTTCAGTAAAGGACTTATTCAACGGGTTTCAAAGCGCGGAGCCAGATCATTTACGGCAGAGACATGGGCTGGAGTTATCCTAGCTGCTGGTGAAGAGGCATGAACAGATCCCTTGCCATCCGCACATACCGAACAATAAAACTTTGTTAAATTTTTTTTTTAAAGAAACTAAGGAAAAGAGAATATTTGTGAACGAACCCTGTGCTTATTAACACATATGCCCTTTGACTCTCAAAACTGGTGGGTACGCTTAAGTCTTCTGATAAGTGCGTCAGTATTAAGAAATACCTCAGAAACAAACCCCAGAATGAATGAATTGCAAAAGCCCTCTGCTTAAGGACCAGTTTAAAATTTAACAGTGTAAACATGTAAGGTTATATAGAATACACAGGTGTATTTAGACTTGAAGTCATGGTTTCAGTAACACAAAATCAGAAGATGTACTTAGCTATAAAGTAGGTCAGGTGTTATTGCCTTTAAGTGCCAGAATATGCTTTAGGTCACCAGAAGTCTTCTGATTTCTTTTTTCTTGGGTCACCACTAAACCATAAATTCCTTGAAGTTGAGGATCAATTCTAATTCACAATTGTAGCCACAGCCTTTGGCACAATGGTGAAAAACAAAAGAAACTTAAGTCTTTGTTGAATGAATGAATTTTAGGGACAGACTTAAGGGCCGTTTTCTAAATTATCATGAGAGATGGAAACAATACTAGGAAGGAGTTTATGGTATCCGGGTACACTTAACTGGAGAAAAAGAGATGCGTAAAGATGACAGGAAATGAAGACTTGTCTTTTTGGAGTTCCCATCTTGGGTATTTTGGAGTTTGCTTCTAAGCCCCTTAATCCTCATTGTCACTAGCAGCCCCTGGGGAGAAATACACACAAAAACACATTTGCCTTTACCAAAGTACATTGAAAGGACAGCTTTTCTATAACTTCTTTATTCCCAATTTTGCCTAATTTCTGAATTAGCAATTTTATTACTAAGACTCTTGCATGTGCCATGGAGATGTTGCTTTTGTAGAAATTCGACTTCCTAAACTTTCTGCCCTCAGATTTCTTTTCTTTTTCTTTCTTTTTTTTTTTTAAAGATTTATTTATTTATTTGAGAGAGAGAGAGAGAGAGTGTGTGTGTGTGTGTGAGTATATGTGCAAGATGGGGGGGGCAGGGGTAGGGGATGCTGAGGGAGAGGGAGTGAGACAATCTCAGGCAGTCCATGCTGAGTACAGAGCCCAACGCTGGCAGATCCCACGACCCTGAGATCATGACCTGAGCTGAAATCAAGAGTCAGATCCTTAACCCACTGAGTCACCCAGGCGCCCCTCTGCACTCAATTTCAATTCAAATCAACTTTAACCTCTTTTGAACAAGAAGTTCTATGGTAAGAGAGATTACAAGGTGGTGAAAATGATTGGACATAGAGAAGGCAGGAAAGACGAGACTCTTCCCGACCCCTTAAGCTGGGAAGATAAGGCCTTTACAAAGCCTAGAACTGAGACCTGGCTGGCCAGGCCAGGTAGGTGGGATATACAGCCTCCTAACTGGGGTGCTGCAAGGATCCAAGGCCACTGGGGGATCCACCGAGGTCCGGGCTATGGTGAGGGTCTGGTTTTCTGTACTTAAGGATTGGAAAGGCATTTTTTCATGCCAACTTTCCCTGGCCTTATAATCCTAGAAGTTTCCAAATCAGAGACATAATCTGTAGTTTATCTTTCCATTTTTCTAGTTAGCAATTGGATGGAATGTGTAACCCTCCGGTAACAAATGGCACTTGAGGTTAATGTTTAATTTATAAACCCTTAGGAAAGGAAGTATCACCTTGTATTTTTATCACTGACTTTGTTTAAGCATTTCACACAAATGGTTTTATTAGTTCAGTTAACATCCCTATAATGAGATAAAGGGCAAGAATGATGACACACAGCAAATCAAATCCCTGAACCATAAGTAAACTAAATATTAATTCCAGGTTCTCAGCTAAGAGAGGTTTTGTTGTTGCTGTTTCTTAAATGTTCTTTGCTCTCCACTGGATAGCTTCTTTGCAGGGAAAAATGTTGAAAAGCTTGGAGACTTGTCCTGAAGTTTCTCAACAGAACTTTATCTTCTGGCTATTTGGGTGAGGGTCTTAGCAAAATCTGTCTGTGAGAGGTGGCCTTCCACTGGCTAAGTCCTGACAGTAAATCCTTTGACATTCTTTGAAGGTGAGGATTAGGGTTGACCCAAGGCAAAATGATGAAATAATCTGTTATCTATCCTATTCTCCTCCCACTTACAGGCACTCGCCCTGGGGACCTCTTGTTTCCCTGAACCTTCTGCAATTGCCTCATCAAGGACTTGCGTTGACTCCGCTTCCACACTGCCTTTTTTAAAAATTCAAGTCCTTCGTTTCATTCTCTTGGGAGTATAATGGTTTTGAAAGATGACAACTAACCTGATAAATGAATTACAGGACTGGTTGCATTGGCTAAATCTATTTTCTCTCCCCCTTTCCACCTTAAATCACTCTGGCTTTTGCCCACCTCTATAGAGAAGAGGGATATCGGGTTATCGGGTTATCGAGTACCTCCTGTGTTTGAGTTCTTAAAGACATTAGACACCCTGACTCCTTCTTTCTTAAATATTCTTCCCTTAAGCCTCAGACTCCATTTTCTCCTGGGTTTCCTCCTACCTCCAACCACCCCTCAGTTGTCTTTGTAGGCTCCTCCTCAACACAGTCCTTATATACTCAATCCTCAGAGGGCTCTCCTGTGGTCTCTTTTCTTATTCCAAACTCGCTAATTAGGCTATCTCCTATACTCCTGGCTTCAACTGCTTTCCCTACACTGCTTTCGCCACACTCATGACTCCCACATCCGTCCAGCAGGGCCAACTCATTTCTCTAAACTTCTTCCTCCTCCATGTCTCTAACTCAGTGAATGATACCACCAGAAACCCATCTGCTTATAACAAAAAAATATAATTTAACCAATAAATAGCTTTTAAACACAGTTACGTGCCACAAAGCATGCAGAGCATGGACACAGGGGAAGAAGGTGTTCAGTATGGTTGGTCCCTGTCCTTGGGTTGCTTATAACCCCGTGAGGAAGACAGAGATTAAATAAACAATTGCACAAATAATTACTTTGTCATAAATTAAATCATTATAAACACTACCATGGAAAAGACAAAGAATCATCTTTGACTCTTCCTCCTTCATATATTGTATGAATTCCATTAGTTCTGTCTATCCTACCAATTCTAACTACTAAACTTCTCTTCATTTTGTCCTCCTCTCTCTGTGCCACCACCACTTATATCTTAGAGTACAGAAATAGCTTCTGAACAGGTTTCCTGTGTCTTATCCTTATGCCTGAAGTCCATTCCCTACACTATATCCATAGTGGTCTTTCAAATGTGCAAATCTGCATGTCATTTCCCTGTTTAAAAATTTTTACTGGGGGAGCACCTGGGTGGCTCAGTCAGTTAAGCATCTGCCTTTGGCTCAGGTCATGATCTTGGGGTCCTGGGATGGAGCCCCACATTGGGCTCCCTGCTGAGCAGGGAGCCAAGCTTCTCCCTTGCCTCTGCCTCTGCTCCTTCCCCTCCTTGTACTCCCTCTCTCTCTCTCAAATAAATAAATAAAATCTTAGAAAAAAAATTAACATAGAATAAAATAAAGACCTTCAGTGGGATAAAGTCAATACATCTTACCATGGCCCTCTGTGCCTGGTCCTTCCTCCCTGCTTATAAATTTACCTTATCTCTGGCCACCCTTCCTCCTTGCTCTCTTCTCTACTTTTTGAGCATTAACACGTTTCTTTCTGTCTACATGGAGCACTCCGTTGGCCCTTCTACCACTAACATTTCATCTATCTAGTTCCTATTTTCTTCAAGTTGCCAGAAAGTTTATCCAGGTCAGCTTTTTATGCTGGGCCCTCTCCAAGCTCCCTGTGGCTTCTGTTTTCGTGACATTCATCATATTTGCACTGTGATGTTCCATGAGGACAGGGACCGGGTCTGTCTCATTTTGTTGCTGAATCCATATCAGTACCTGGCCCAAGAGATATCTTCAGTAGCATTTGTTGAGCTGCACTTGTGACACACACCACAAATAGAGGATGTATAAAGGACTCTTGCTTTAAAGCCTATTGTCTTTCAGGCAAAAAAAATGTCCATTTAAATAAAGACTTCCTGAAGGCTGTATCCCAATCTTTTTTTTTTTTTTTTTTACCTCCCAAACTGTGTGACAAAATGTGTGAATTTCAGAGTACATAGAAAAGGAGAATGGAGATGTGAAGATCAGTGGGGAATACTCCTTTCCAGCGGCCATTTGGGACCTCGCAGTAGTCCTTGAGACATGGCGTATAGGCATTAACTCTATCTAGACTTTCTAAACAAAAGGCAGGAGTTAGCCAGGTGAAATCATACAGATGAGATGGTGATACACTTGGCCCTACAGATTTTTTTATCCTAGCTTAGCAAATCATTTGACATATGACCTAGAGATATCTATCTCTTTCTCAGTTTTTCCATTTAGAGGAATATCACACTATGACCTAGAACCCCAGCATTTCTTGCCCAAATACCCCAAATACCCCAAATCTCCTTTCAGAGCCTGTCCTCTTGCCTGTGTCTTTCCTCTAAGGGTGGACTGTCACTCCTGTGCATACATTGCCAGACCTCACGGGTGGCTGTCTGAAGGCTGTGTGCCTGGAACTAAATCGTGGGAGTGACAGGATTCACCTGAAGGAGCGTAAGGGCCCTCCCAATATGGGACAGGGATAGGTAGGGGTAGGGAGAGAAGGGTGCTAGAGTCTGGGGGCCAGCTCTTCCCATCCCATCACTTCCTCATGTGGAACTTCAAAGAGTTTGAGAAGTATAAACCCAAATTTAGTCTTCTAGGGCATGAAGGCGTGTGTCAAGGTAAAAGGAAAAAATATCCCTTTATCCTATTTTACTGAAGTTTGCTAGCTTGGTTTATACATTTTAGCTGTTTAAGCATGGTATGTGGGCCCTCATTTGTTGTCTCACAGGTAGTTCTGCAAATGTTAGAGGCAAACCTGTTGAAAATCCTCCCGGTAACTTTTGTTTCTACCTATCATTTAAAAAAAAAGGAAGAAGAAGAAGAAGAAGAAGAAGAAAGAAAAGAAATTAGGAAAGTGTGATTTAAAATCCCTCTGAACCTGTGTGTGCCTTTCATCACAATATTCTAAACTGCTTATAAACATTTCATAAGCCAAGTTGGCAGAGGAGTCGTTTAGCTATGGGAAAAACCAGCACATGCCAAGAAGTCACTCTAGAGAACAGGGAGTTCAGTGACTGGAGGTGCCATGACCCGGTTAGACCAGCCGCCGCTCCCTCTGACATTTTCCGAGGAGCATGTCTCCGTCTCATTGAACCTGGCTGCTCTTGCTATATGTGACCTTCCAAATGATTTACCTTATTCGACAAAAACAAAGCTATTGTGTCTACCTTAGTGCAGGCTCCTATTTTCAAACTGGCCCAAGTTTGTATTTTTGTAAAAAATTGATGTTTGAAATTCCTCTGGTTCTCTCCTTTCCTTCCTTCTTTCCTTCTGTCTTTTCTTCTCCTACTGTCTCTTGTGATGCTCTTTTTCCCTCTCCTAACGCTATGATAACATTTCACGTTGTTAGTCATTTCCTGTCTGTTCATCCCATTGGACCACAAGCTCTGCGAAAGCAGGAACTGTACTGTACGTGATGGGTACGCAGGGCCTGCCATTATAACAAGTGTCAGTAAGGAATAACGTTTTTTGATTTAAAAGAAAGAGGAAGGGATTTTTTTTTTTTCTGTCCTGGAAACTAGATAAGCTTTTTTGTAGGGAAGAAAGCAACTTAACCAGAGTCCAAGACTTTTGACTTTTCTTCTCATTTCTAAGTGGACCCCCCCCATCATGTGCTCGTAAGAAAATTCTATAGTTTTTCATGCATCTTTTGCTTCATATCCAGCAACACAGAGCCAATACCTCTCTCCTACTGCCCAGGAGGAAGTGGCTATCTGCATTGACTGAATAAGGGAAGAAAAGTACAAAATGTCATGTGAATATGTTTTATTCATGAGCAACAGTATGAAAGCAGAATACAGTGAAGAAAGAACTCTTGGTCACAGTGGGTATTTTTTTCCAGCCGCACCCACATACTGACAACAATCTCGGCCAGTTGTGTTTTCTCTGATTACAAAGAAGTAACAGACAAAAAACTCTGGTTCACCAGAGTCCTACTTCACATAAAGGGACATTTTTGGAGGCAAGACTCATGGGTTCCAAGACGGAGGGGTAATCACAAGGACAAAGGTCCCATCCAGTTCTAAGATTCTAGAATTTTAATTTTGTTGAGAATTTGGGAGCAGGGATGCCTAGCTGAACCAGAGAAGTATTCCACTTTTCTATGTTAGTATCAAAATTCTGGCATCGCTTGGTCTGTCCGAGGTTGAATTTGACACTTTATCTTAATCGGGCTTAAATCAGTTGTAGCCTCACAGGATTACAAATACAGGATTTTTAAAAATTTATTGGCTTTGCTCGGTGAATACAAAAGATAAGAAGGTATACCTTTTACTGGCATCCAAAAATCCTGACCAATTCCTTTTCCTTTTATTGAATCACTCATTTAATTACCAGCTTGAGGAGAAAGAAGTATTGATTTCTAAAGCCAGAGGTAATTGAAAGTAAACCCTTCAGTGTTCTATTAAGAACAGAGCTGTGAGGGGCCGGTGTCTATTTCTTCCAGACAGAGGGCAGAGTGGGATCAATATACTGAACACAGCCAGAAAAGTATATGCTCATAAAATGGAAAGGAAGAAGTATTGACAGAAGGAGCAGAGGCAGCGCCCATTCATTCCTTCCCTAAGCAGTCCGTCTACCCTTGGCCAGCACCACTCTGTCCCCACTGAATCTTAAAGCCCATACCCGGCTGGAGAGACTCGCCATCCTCTCTATCTCACACTACCTCTTTATAAGGTCCCTTATTGAACAGTTATGAAGGGATTCACTTTCTTCATACAAGTCTAGTAACTGATAGAAGTATTATAATCATCTTGAAGTTTGGAAACATTCAGAGATGGCTTATACTGGTCCCCCAACACCAGAGTGAAACCAGTGGATTCCCGTGTGTTTCCTCCCAGATCCTGTGGTAACTAAGTCTTTTCAATAACAGCCTTTTCTGTAAAATGTTTTATGAAAATAAAAAGTGTTGTGCTTGTTATTGAAAATTTCCACACCCCCCCCCCCAGCATCTCCTATCTTGGTTCTAAGATAAGATGCAAAAGGCATTTCCCTCATGAAGGAAATCTAAAGATTCTCACTATGATATGCAAATACTTGCCTCTTATCTTCCTTAATGAAAGAGCTCCCATTGCCATTCTTTGTAAGAGTAGAGCTGTTAGGAGATTTTGATTCCAAGCCTGGTTTCCACAGATATGTCCAAGCGACAAGCATGACTCAGGTGGCAAAGTGAATCTGAGGGACATCTTTGATGTTTGCTCTTTGGTGTCTCTCTGTCAACCTAAAACCTCAGAAGTTGGAGGTTAGTTTTTGTTGTTGTTTTTAATTTCATTATCGTATAATTAACATACAGTGTTATATTAGTTTCAGGTGTACAATATAGTGATTCAACAATTCTGTACATTACTCTTCAGGTTGCTTTTTAACAAAGAGGATTTATAAGCCAGTATAATTTTTCTCCTATCCACAAATATTTTCATCTGTTTTCATAGCTTTCTAGTTTTATCTATATAAATAGTATCATTAAGCAGACGTGTATAAAAAGCTGTGGGGGAGGGGCACCTGGGTGGCTCAGTGGGTTAAAGCCTCTGCCTTCTGTTCAGGTCATGATCCCAAGGTCCTGAGATCGAGCCCTGATTCAGCACCAGGGCTCTCTGCTCAGCAGGGAGCCTGCTTCTCTGCCTGCTTGTGATCTCTGTCTGTCAAAAAAAAAAAAAAAAAAGCTGTGGGGGGGGGAAAAACTATTTCATACAGGTTGTTAGGTTATAGCTTATATATTTCTCACAAAATCCTGGAGCACAATCAAATTCCCTATTTCAATATGGAGTGGGAAAACAGTTTGGAAAAGAAAGAAGACGACTCATAATACAGAGAGTAGAAAAGCCGGCAGCTTCCAAGTCCTGAATTGCTTCTGACCTCTTTTCCCTTGCTATACCAAAGAGATATGCAAATCTTTTTCATTCTGCTGATGGGTACAGTGGTAATGAATTAGTGTTGGCAAGATCTTTTGAAAGGAGAATGTAGAGTTTATTAAGGAAGCAAGAAACAGAAAACTAGAGAAAGCCCTCTTCGTTGGCCAGATTTTATAATGTTACATAACATGTTTTCTGCACCAAGGAATAGGGCAGATGACCTTAAAAAGAATTTGTTTGTTTGTTTGGTGGTTTTAAAGTCTTCCTGTTACTTCGACAATAGCAAAAAGCGGTCTGATTTCGCAATTACTTCAAATGTTTAAAGGGTCAAGTATCTGGGAGAATGGGAGCCAAATGATGTAGCCCCTACTCCTTTGTTTCAGTCCTTTGCTCAGCAGGCATTAACTGAACACAGAATGTGTGCCAGCAATATTCTAGGCTGTATGGGAGATACCTAGATGCCTAAGAGGTCCATACCTTCCACTAATGAATTTATCATTTAGCAGAGGAAATAAGCTATACATATACAATTATCTATACCTCTAGACAATGTAATGTTTGGGACATTTGGTAGAGAGCTGGCCTTTGAGCTGGCTATGTACAAGATGAGACTTTCTAGGTAGAGGTAGGCCTTGTTAAAAACTACCTCCTCTGTACCCCTACCCCAAACAAAGGTAGATCTGTGTGCTCGTTCTGTCTGACTGCATGCTGTAATTTGTATCGACTTTCATTGTGACAATTATATTCTAATTGTTGTTTACAAGTCTGTCTCTCCAGGAAACAATAAAGTCCTTTAGAGCAGGAACCAGTGTCTTTTCAAAATGACGGGAAGTGGGGTGCCTGGGTGGCTCAGTGGGTTAAAACCTCTGCCTTCGGGTCAGGTCATGATCTCGGGGTCCTGGGATCGAGACCCACATCAGGCTCTCTGCTAAGTGGGGAGCCTGCTTCCCCCTCTCTCTGCCTGCCTCTCTGCCTACTTGTGATCTCTATCTGTCAAATAAATAAATAAAATCTTTAAAAAAAAAAACAACAAAATGACAGAAGAGATCAGGATTATTCTCAGCCCCACTAACCTGGTCCCATGTGCCCTCAGTAGATATTTACACTTTTGCCAGTTAATTTTTCCAAACCATTAAAAACATGTATCAAGAACACAATATTCAACAAATACATCAATGCAACAAAAAAGTATTTACACCACGTATTAAAAGACCATTTATATTTCTTTTCCCATAGCTTCTCTTAGAGAGATGAATTTTCTAAGTTTATTACCTTCTGTGATAGCTAATTTTGCATCAACTTGGTTGAGCCACAGGGCACCCAGATATATGGTTCAACATTATTCTGATGTCTCTGTAAGGATTTTTTTTAAATGAGATTAACATTTGACTCAGTAGACTAAAAAAGAATGCTCTCTCCAGGGTGGATGGGCCTCCATCCAATCTGCAGAAAGCCTGAAGAGACTAAAACGGTGAGTAAAAAAGAATTATTTTTCTCTTCCTGACAGTCTTCAAGCTGGGGCATAGGTCTTCTCCCTTCTCTAGACTTTGACTTAGACTGGAACTCTACCACCAGCTTCCTGACAGCAGGTCTTGACTTTTGTATATCTTGGCTATTCAGCCTCCATAACCATGTGAGCCAATTCCTTCTAGTAAATCTATCTATATATTGACAGAGAGAGACAGAGAGAGTGGGAGAGAGAGAAAGAAAGAAGATAAGGATGGATATTCCATTGATTCTTTCTCTGAAGAACCCATACTAAAACACCTGCTAAATAAAATAGGATTTTATTTATTTTTATAAGCTTAGTTTGCTCTCATTTCAAAAACTCTTCTATTTAGCGTTTGATTAATCATGAAACGTTCTGATATGCAATTCTGGAGTCAGTTCTAAGAGGCAGTGTGGTGTACAGAAAGGGCTTATGCTTGGGGATTGACACGGGTTGAATTCTGGTTGTACCACGTATGAGCAGTTTGACTTTAGACAAGTTATTTAATCTCCTGAGGTTCATGTTCCTTATTTGAAAATAGGACTTGGAGCACCGAGGTAGCTCAGTCGGTTAAGTGTCTGACTCATGATCTCAGCTCAGCTCAGCTCTTATTCTCAGGGTGAAGAGTTCAAGCCCCACACTGGGCTCCATGCTGGGTACGGAGCCTACTTAAAAAAAAGAAGAAGAAGGGGTGCCTGGGTGGCTCGGTGGGTTAAAGCCTCTGCCTTCGGTTCAGGTCATGATCTCAGGGTCCTGGGATCGAGCCTCGCATCGAGCCCCGCATAGGGCTCTCTGCTCAGCGGGGAGCCTGCTTCCCCTCCTTCTCTCTCTGCCTGCCTCTCTGCCTACTTGTGATCTCTGTCTGTCAAATAAATAAATAAAAATCTTAAAAAAAGAAAGAAGAAGAAAAGAAAGACAATAGAGCTAGTAACTTATGTCTCATCAGGCTGTTATGAGTGTCAACAGCACCAGCAGGGTGCCAGGCATGTAAATAACTCACTTAAAGTTAGTTCCTTATATTGTGACCCTGAACAGAAGAACATTACTTGGCTATCTGATCATGAAGCTAGCCCGTAGGAATGTGGGTTGGGGCTTGTGGGTGGGTGGATGGGAATAGTAAAGTCAAACCAGCTTACCTCACTATTACCCAACGTAAATCTAATCTAATGCTCAGGATAATCTGAATATTTTCTCCCTGTCAAGAAAATGTGGGCTGTGTCAATCATCTGTCATTCAAATGTCATTATAATACCTCTATTTTCATTATACGTTTCCTTTACCAATCTTAGAAGCTCATGGATACTAGCTTCCAGGGTTTATGATTATTCCACACACAAATAAAGATGCTGAGATTCAGATGGTGTCTTACCTAAAAGAATATGGCAGGTCAGCCCCTAAGTTCAGATATCTCCTCCAGGCACTTAGGCAGCCAGCATTGTCAGGTCCTTTGTAAAATTATGTGCCAGGTGCAATGAGGGTACACAATAAAAAAAAGACATCGGTCTATCTTCAGCCTAAGAATAAAGAGAGGATAAATCTTGTGGAAAATATGTAGAAACACATCCTATTAGGAAAATACATATTTATGAATGTAATTCCCTCAAGTCTTTGCTCAAAGTATACTTTCTCAGTGCCACCTACCTTGATCACTCTAAATTCTGCAGCTTTCCCCCTGCCCATTACTTTAAATTCTCCATTTCTTGCTCCACTTTTTACCTTACCTATATAATACCTGTTATGTAATGTATATACTTAGGTTTAATTTTTATTATCTCTCCCTCCACACACACACTAGAATGTAAACTCCACAAGTGCAAGGATATTCTGTTTCGTTCATTGATGTTTCCCAAGTGTTTCAACCGTACCCAATATAGATGAGGCGCTCAATACATATGTGTAAGATAAATAGGTTCTGAGAAACTACTGGAAAGTTTCAAGACAAGGAAGAAGTTGTGAACACATGCCATTGCTCCCTCTCCAAACCCTAGTAAAACAATAGTAAGGGGATTTTTTTTAAAGGCATAATTGCAGAAGATAAAAAATAACAGGGAAAAGGTCCACAATAAGACTTGGGAAGCTGGAAAGCAATGTCTACAATAGCCAAACTATGGAAAGAACCTAGATGTCCATCAACAGACGAATGGATAAAGAAGATGTGGTATATATACACAATGGAATACTATGCAGCCATCAAAAGAAATGAAATCTTGCCATTTGCGATGACGTGGATGGAACTAGAGGGTATCATGCTTAGCGAAATAAGTCAATCGGAGAAAGACAACTATCATATGATCTCCCTGATATGAGGGAGAGGAGATGCAACATGGGGGTTAAGGGGATAGGAGAAGAGTAAATGAAGCAAGATGGGATTGGGAGGGAGATAAACCATAAGTGACTCTTAATCTCACAAAACAAACTGAGGGTTGCTCGAGGGGAGGGGGGTTGAGAGAGGGGGGGTGGGGTTATTATGGACATTGGGGAGGGTATGTGCTATGGTGAGTGCGGTGAAGTGTGTAAACCTGGCGATTCACAGACCTGTACCCCTGGGGAAAAAAATATATGTTTATAAAAAATAAAATTAAAAAAAAAAAAAAAGACTTGGGAAGCTAGAAAACAGGTAGATGAGGGATTAACTGTCTTAGTAGAACCTAAAAAGCTGAAGCTTAAGCAGGCAGTGGGGAAACCCAAGAAGCAAATAATTTACACTAAAGAACCCAAAAGGTTCAAGATTTGGTGTACCTGCTCCCTTGGGAAGTGGGGGTGGGGCGGGGAATGGTGTGAAGGTATGCCCAAGGACAGGGTAATTGCTCTGTTGGGAAGAGATTCCTCCCCCGACTCCACGCAAAATGCTGGAAACCTCCAAACCTCCTTATTCATCGGTAGGGTTGTAATCAAGGATCTCTTGACTGGGGAACACCAAATTCTTCTAAGGGCAGAGTTACCAGCCCAGATCCAAGCAGGGGACAAAAACAACATAGTATTATACAAAAAAGTGGGGATTAAGTAGAATATATACTGAATCTACACTTCTCAGTCGCTTCTCTTTTTTCAGCTTCTAAAATGCTGGCAGCCAGGTGAACCTCTTTGCAGTCTCTGACAGCCTACAGAAAAAACTTATGACATAGTATTGGGAATGATGCAAAGAAACAGTCCAGTCAGGAACACAAAGATCTGCTTGCATCAAATGTGCCCTATCACATGCTCAGAGCCTCTGACTGACCTTTTGGTGCCTCACTAAACACATGAATAGACAGCCAAGGACCATCAGTTACCTGCGGAAACATATTTGCTAAAACAAAAAAAAACAGGAAAAAAAATTTGGAGGACAAGAGACTATGTAGTGAAAAGAAAAATATTCCCTCAAATTATTATTAATAATCTCAAAGGAAAAAAAGAAAATATTGCATCCATGGAACAAGACAATATGCAATAAAAAGGAAAATTCCAAAAGAACTGTTGCCAATTGAAGTATGATGGCAGAGCTTTAAAACTCAATACAAGGTTTATAAGATGAAATTGAGGAAACTTCCTAGAAAACCAAGCAAAAGAAAAAGGGGAAATAAAAGAGAAAGATTTTTTTTTTAAAAATGGAAAATCAATTCTGGAGATGAGAGAGGGGGAGAAAAAAATGGGAGGAAATAATAACATTTTTTGGAATGGAAGGACAAGAATTTCCAGATTGAAAGAGTCCACCACAGCCTTGATACCAAATGAAAATGGATCCATAGCAAGGCACATCATCATGACATTTTGGAAAATGAAAGACAGAGAATATCTTAAGAACACTCTTTTTCATGAGACTAATTGAGAAGGAGCCTCTCCAAAATAAGAAGAAACCAAGAAAGAGAAACACAAAGGATCCAGGGGCAGGTAATCCAAAATAGGAGAGAGAAAAGGACTCTCTAGAATGATGCTGAAGAGAACGGGCAGAATAAGACATAGTCAGCAGGTATGGAGAGCAGCCAATCTGGGCTAGAGCAGGTGAGAAGATTCCAAGAGAGATCTCCTTAGGAAGATGAGATTGATAGGACACCCAACATAACCAAATGTATTAAGAACAAGATACAGACCGCTGGTAGGGAGTCTGGGTTGAATTAATGATAAGTGCCTAGAAAACCAAAAGAAAAAAAGACAACCATTAGGCTCAGAGAAAACAAAGAGTTAGTTGCACAGGAGAGAAATCATGGGTATATTATATGGCTTATGAGTGAACAATATGTATGTTCAGAGTCATGGTAATAGCAACACTGAATATTGATATAACCAAACTTAAAACACAAAGTACTGGGAGGACAGGGAAAGTGAAACATGGACATGCCCATGTGCATGAGTGGAATGTGGCAGTGGGGGAGGTGGTGATGGTGAAGAAGGTGAAGGTCTTATCTTCCGTGGTGGGAGACAATAAATGATGCATAAAAACATTTTAAGTGCCTAAGTAGCCACAGAAGCATGGCAAGGAGTGGTGAACGAGGTATTGCTATTTTCAAAATAAGCCTTATAAAATGGTTTGGCCCTTTCACCTATGTGTACGTGTAACTTATATATAATATCAAAACAAAATGCAAAGAGACTATAAGAGACTTTTCGAGTGAACAGAGCCCATTGGGACATCCCCCCCCTACCACCACCGGACTGTACGATCCCAACATTGTCTTATCTCCTATCTCACCAACCACCCCCCATTATGGCTGCCACTTCAACACCCAAACCAGGGCACCAAGAGAGAAAAGGGAGACACTAATTGAGTCTGGGATCTGTTCTGTCAGGATCTTGTTGGAAGCCCTGGGTCACCTTTAACCTATTATTAGTATACAGCTCTAGGCGATCTAAAGGTTTTCTTTTTTTTTTTTTTTAAGATTTTATTTATTTATTTGACAGACAGAGATCACAAGTAGGCAGAGAGGCAGGCAGAGAGAGAGGAGGAAGCAGGCTCCCTGCTGAGCAGAGAGACTGATGTGGGGCTCGATTCCAGGACCCTGGGATCATGACCTGAGCCAAAGGCAGACGCTTAACGACTGAGCCACCCAGGCGCCCCATGTACGACCATTTCTATCATTTGCTTTGACTTACAGTCAGACTCCACACTGAGCGAGGTTCCTCACAGGAACCGATCCCATGACCCTAAGATCACGACCTGAGCTGAAACTGAGAGTCGGACGGTTAACCAACTGTGTCACCCAGGGTCCCAACACAGAAGTTTTAAAAGACATGTTCTCAGTGGTCAGGATTTAATACCATTTATAATTTTTACTCTTTTATCAAAAACACTTTAATGAAACTGACCTCTCTCCAAGTGCATGGCCGTGGAGAATCCAATGACCATTAGTATGGTACAGAGCCACTGCCTTGAGTCCTGTCAAGGTGCAAAGAGTTTACCCACCATTACTTGGATACAAATGTTATCATGATGGTGAAAAAAGGCAAATAAGGGCTTAATATTATTATGAGAATCTTTTTTTAAAAAAATTTATTTATTTATTTGACAGACAGAGATCACAAATAGGCAGAGAGGCAGGCAGAGAGAGAGGAGGAAGCAGGCTCCCCGTCGAGCAGAGAGCCTGATGCAGGGCTGGATCCCAGGACTCTGGGATAATGAGAGCCGAAGGCAGAGGCTTTAACCCACTGAGCCACGCAGGCACCCCACGAGAATCATTTTGATCTCACAGATCCACTGAAAGTGTCCGGGGAGACCTTCAGAGGTCTGGGGATCACATGTTGAGAACCTCTGTGTCAAAATATCTCTTCCAGTTATGCATCTAGTTAAGTAGTGAAACCACTGTGTGAAACCAGGGTCAACAGACCTCATCTGAGTTTCCTCACTCTACCACAGAATGCCAGAATGAGGGACACCCAGATGAAGTCAAATGTGAACTCATATAACAAACATAGTTGATCAAATACAGTTGTATCCAAACACAGTTGGCTCTTGGAAAAACACAGCTTAGAACTGCCCGGGTGCACTTATATGCAGGGTTTTGGTTTTTCCTTTTGTTTTGAAAGATTATTTATTTGTCCCAGAAAGAGAGGGAGAGCACAAGCAGGAGGAGCAGCAGGCAGAGGAGGCAGGGGAGGCAGAGGAGGTAGAGGGAGAACTGCTGAGGAAGGACCCCCCCACCCCCCCAACCCCCACCCCCCACCAATGTAGGACTTGATCCTTGGATTCTGGGATCATGACCTGAGCCAAAGGCAGCCGCTTAACTGACTGAGCCACCCAGGCATCCCAGATTTGTTTGTTTTTGATAAATACAGTACTGTGTTATAAATATATTTTCTCTTATGATTTTCAGGGAACATTTTCTTTTTCCTAGCTTACTTTATTATAAGAATACAGTATAGAATTCATATAACGTGCAAAATATGTGTGAATCAACAGTTTATGTTATCTTTAAGGCTTCTGATGAACAGTAGTCTGTCATTAGTTAAGTTTTGGGAGAGTCAAAAGTTATAGCAGATATTCTACTGCATGGGGGTCGGTACCCCTAACCCCCACGTGGTTCAAGGGCCAACTTTAATTAAATTGCTATCAGAGGTCTAGTTAAAAATGCAATTAGTGGTTATCAGCCACATATGATCATTTTAAACTCATCCAGCCTGGGTCATTAAAGGTCACTTAAATAGATGTGCTTAAAAGCATGAAGAGATGGGATATTCCTAGACAGTCCAAAGTGACAAGGTTGGTATCCATTCCACAGGCTGAAAATAACAGAACTTAAATCCTATCACCTTTGGAAAGGGTTTCATGTACTTAAAATCAAGGAGTCAAAAACTAGGTGGAAGTGAAGAGGTCATCCACGAGGAAAACTCTGGGCTTCTCTGACAGGTCAAACCAATCTGGTAAGGAGTGGCTTCCTTCTCCCTAGACCTCGTAACAGTCCAAGTTACCTTAACTTAAAGGTGGCTCGACTCCCCGACTCCCACAAGCCACACTCTCATTCCCCCCCTAGTTTCCCTCCTTTATCCCACCCTCCAGAGCAATAAGCAATATGTCTCTCTCCTCTTCTGTGGCATATATTAAGCCAGCACAAAGGCCCCTCATCTATACCAAGTCCCAGCTTCCTTTTCTTCAGTCTAAAAGTACTTCTAAGAGCGCTCCGTTTCTTCCACTTTCTTTTTTATCTGGACCTACTCTATGGTGTGTGTGTGTTTATTGGGGGTTTTGTGTCGTAGGGCCACATGTAGTCTCATCCTTCCAGGCCTTGTGTCCAGTGTCTCCTCCTCCATGCCGTGGTCCTGGGTTACCCTTATCTTTTCTCCTGATTGAGCTCTTCTTGTATTTCAGGCACTGTGCCATTTAATTCTGAGAACAACCCCGTCAGTAGTCTCCACCCCAAACCCTTTTTAAGGCATTACAGTTTGAGGATTTTGGTAATTGTATACAGCTGTATAAACACACACACACACACACACACACACACACACCCCACCCAGGGGATCAGGATCTAGAACAGTTCCTTCACCCTAAAAGTGTCCTTACACCCCTTTGCAGTCACATATGTATTTTTTTTATGGGATAATTTTATATATACTATTTTGTAACTTGAATGTTTCTCTTAACAAGATGTTAACATCTTCTGATGGCAGTTCATATAGTTTCACAACATAACTTTAATGTTTGTATCAGAGTCCATTAAACGAATGTTTCATAATTTATTTAACCAATGTCATTTAGTCAGATATCTACTTTTTTTTTTTTTACAATGTCCTCCCTCTTCCTAGAATTATGTTGTTTAAAAAAAATTTTATTATACTAGTCTAGTTTGGTTTTCTTCATATCTGATATTTCTTTGTTTTGGTAACTCTGTGTCCTCTTTCTACCTGTTAAATGTTGGTACTTCCCAAGATTCTGTTATTGAATCTTATCTGTATCCCTTCCTAGGTTACCAATTTCCTTTCTAGTTTCACTATACACTCTTTGGCTCTCCTCTCTTTCTTTTCTGAGGACCAAGACCCTTACTCCCTACTGTCTGCTGGGTATTATTTCCAGGTCGATATTCTTCTGATAACTCAGACTTCCCATGTCTAAACTTGAACTCCTATTCCTTTTCCAAAATCTGCTTCTTTTTCTCTCTCTCCTTCTCTCCCGGACTCCCTCTGTTGCTCCCCCTCCTTCTGCCCCGACAACCACGTTTCATGGAGTAGGTGTTAACCCTTGCAGTCACTGAGAGGAATCTGAAAGTCATCTTGAAGTCCTCTCTCATCTCACATTGCCAATTAAGTGCTATTGATTTTGACTCCAAAATGCCTCTCAGCCTGTGCCCTTCCTATCCATTTCTACTGTGACTCTCCTGGTTTTTAGGTTCCATGACCTGCTAACTAATCTTCCAGCCCCTAATCTGGTCCTCCTTTGATCTGTTCTTAAGGCTAGCACCAGTGAACTTTAGGAAACACGGAGATTATTTTCTTCTATCGCTTATAGAAGCAAGCCTAGACTTTCCGGGCCAGATTTCTGGTCCTCCTTTCCACCCTTCCTTCCCACTCTCCCACTCCTCCTTTCTGTTCGGGCCACATCAGCCATGAACTGTTCTCCCGCGCATCCGTGCTTCCGCTTTACCCCGTGACTAGCCAGTCTTCGGTCTGTTTTGCGGAGTCTGCTCCCTGCTTGGTACAGGGCAGGTGTCGGCGCTATTGCAGCGGAGATCACAACTTAGCGCTGCCTACCGGCCAGTCCTGGTTAGCGAAGGTTCACACCACCTCAAAGGCAAGCCCTGGATTTCAGAGCCCATAAGGGTTAAGTAGGGGCTGGCACCGAGGAGGGTTAAAATCTCCCTTTCCGTCTCTTTGCAGCAGAGAAGCGCTGGTTCTGCGCGGGTAAGGAACAGCGTTCGCCATTCCTACGTTTCTGTAGTGCAAGACGTCTTGTCAACTGAAGGGCATTTTGGTATCTTCCCCATTCCTGAGAATGGCAAACTGAGGTCTGAGTCAGGGTCCCCTCCCTAAAAGAGGCGACAGCCTGCCTGCGATTCAAAGAGAGAGAGGCTGTAAGGATAGCACCTCCTGATTGGTGCCGACGGAGTCAGACAAGCTTGGGGGCTGCTGATTGGTCGCAGCTTGATCAGGCGCTGTTGGGCTGTTGTAAATGTAAATAGCTCTGTGACCGGCAGTAACCCCGGTGGGCGGGGGTGGAGAGGGAAGCTCTTCCTCTCCATTCAAGTCTGCTACCAGCCAGGCCCAGACAGGCAGGCTCTTTAGAGAGGGGGCTGGGCAGGACGAGGCGAGGGGCTGTCACTGGAGATCTTCAGCTGGAGCTGAGAGTTGAGACCAGCCGCGGGGTCTGAGCCAGGGCTGGCAGCTTCCACACAGAGATGCTTCCTTTCTGCATTCAGCTTTGACTGTTTAAGAGGATTTAATGGAATGTTCTGTGTGAGGATGGAGGCGTTGCAGGGCACAGAAGGGTGGTTTATGGGGTAACCGAAATGGCTGGAGTGGGTGTGTCTCGGAGATGGGAGCTTGTCCTTGCCTGTCCCTGGTCACAGAGTCCTGTTTTTGAAAAAGACAAGAGTAGGGACATAGCTTCAGGCAAGGGAGGTCCCTTGTTGCTCAGTGTTCCCTGTTGATGGCCTTTCCACTAGAGGTGTGGCCTTTCTCCCACCCAATCTAGGGGAAACGGAAGTCTGTGGGGGACCGGCTTTGTGGAAAGTAGAGAGGACAGGAACAGATGGGTACATGTTAAGGATAAGGGGCGATGCTCACACATTGCTCGAGGAAATGTCAACCGCTGCAGCCCCTGTGGAAAACAGTTTGGTGCTTCCACAAAAAGTTAAACACAGAATTGCCCTATGGCCCAACTCCACTCCTAGGTATATGCACAAATGAATGGAAAGCAGGTGCTCCAGTATATAACAGCCAAAATGTGGAAACAACTCAAATGTTCATCAGCCAATGAATAGAGAAACCAATTGTGCTGTTTATGCACAATGGAATATATTCGGCAGTAAAGAGGGATGAGGCTACAGTGTGCAGGAAGCATTATGCTAAGACAGGGAAGCCAGACACACTAGGTCCCTTTGGCAGGATTCCCTTTATATGAAATATCCTGCATAGGTAAAGTAATAGCCACAGAAAGCAGATTGGTGGCTGCCAGGGGTTGAGGGTGGAGGGAAGGGAGGGGATGGAGAGTGACCAGTTAACAAGTACAAAATCTTCTTTTGCGATAATGAACATGTTTGGAACTCGTTAGAGGTGGTAGTTGCACAACACAGTGAATGCACTAAATGCCACCAAATTGTTTCCTTTATAACGTTAATTTAATGGCATGTGAATTTGACTTCAATTTAAAAAGATCTACCTATAAAGCCAACAAACAAAAAGACAACAGGGTGAATCCTTACTGCTGTCCAGAATTCCCCAAGAAAGGAATGGGACTTTCAGGAGCCATTTGGCACCCTCCCCCACCTTTCACTTTCACTTTCCCCACGGTGGTGCTCATTTCCTCTGGTTGGTCACACAGTCTTTTTTAAAAGCTTTACATGGTCCTGTCTGCTCACCGATCCTGTGGGAAATGGCCCAGAGAGACTGGAGGGAGAGGGCCCCCGGTCCCCGGGAAACTGTCGTAGCCTGGACGGGGAGCAGCTGTGAGTCAGCACAGCAGACACTTGGCCTTTGTGAGCTCTGTGTGGCCTGGGCGTAGCAGGCTGGCTGCGAGGGCCAGGCCCTGTCCTGAAAAGTGGGGGTGGAGTGGGGGGGCGGGGCTCTGCCTCCAGCAACCCCAGTATAGAATCTCTGCTCCCTGGAGCCTGCAATTAAGCCTGTGGTATTTGCCCCAAAGTTGGTATACAAGAATCAGCACTTTGCCTGCCCGCCCACAGCACACAAAGTTAACTACAGGTCACAGAATACGGCTCCTGCTCCCTGTGACATGTCCACAGTTGGGGGCAGCAGGCAGAATTTAACACAAGACATGTGATGTTTTAGTAATTTTATCAACCACCAACTGTTTACGGGCAGGAGATACTCTAAAAGAGGATGCCCTTGGGGTGCCTGGGTGGCTCAATGGGTTAAAACCTCTGCCTTCTGCTCAGGTCATGATCTCAGGGTCCTGAGATTGAGCCCCGAATCGGGTTCTCTGCTCAGTAGGGAGCCTGCTTCCCCCTCTCTCTCTGCCTGCCTCTCTGCCTACTTGTGATCTCTCTCTCTCTGTCAAATAAATAAATTAAAAAAAAAAAAAGAAGAAGAAGAAGATGCCCTTAAGGATCTCAAAACCTGGCAGGAGGGTGGAGTATGGTTTGGAAAAGCATAGAGGAAATGTCACAGATGTTTCTACCATTTGAGAAATGAGCTTCACTCAGGTGTGGTTGAAATGGGTCAGGAGGTGGAGTGAGTTGGGTTCTTCTGGAACAGAAGACTCATCTGCAGTTTGACTTTGCAAAAATTGAGCTCCCTGCCGTTACAACCTGGCTTGTCTGAGTATAACTGACTACCACAGGGCGTATACTGGAATATGTGGGACTCACACTCTTGGGCTTTGGCTTGTCATCTGCTCCACACCCAACAAAGAGTCATGAATGACCACAATTCTGGAGCTGGATCACAGCACCATCAATCGCTCTCTCACAGCCTAACTTCTCTCCAAGTGAATTCAAAGACATTATCAGTAAAGTTGGGGTAATCATAGTACCTACTTCCAATACCGGGAGGTAAGGCATTAGCAAGCACTCAGCGCCATGCCGGCCTGTGTAGTAAATGTTGTATCATTGTGTACCTAGGTTGGGTGGATGCAGACTTTGGATTTCCTGCGTCAAAAGGTTGTTAGATTTGTATGACGTGCTCAACCCATTTAACTAATGTAGAATATGGTATATGGATTTTTCCAAGACTTTGGTTTAGCAAGAATATCATCCTAGACTTTTTTTTTAAATTTTAAAAGATTTTATTTATTCATTTGACAGACAGAGAGAAATCCTAAGTAGACAGAGAGGCAGGCAGAGAGAGAGAGAGGTGGAAGCAGGGCGATTCCAGGACCCCCGGATCATCCAGTTTTACCCACTGAGCCACCCAGGCGCCCCTCATCCTAGACTCTTTAGCTTTGCAGCATGTGCCTTTTCTCATGTGACTGGTGTCTCTTGTCTCCTTGCAGTTTGAGAACAGAGACCACATCACTATATAATTACGAAAATACTGAGTGCTTCTTTTGATTATACGTGAGTTTGAATCTCAGCTATTTACAATTAATGGTAAAAACATTAAAACCAAGAATTTTTTCTCCTACTTTTTTTATTGAGATATAAACCAGAGACCATAAAAATTGCCCTTTAAGTTTATGATTCAGTGTTTTTTAGCATATTCAGAGTTGTGCAACCACCATCACAATCTAATTTTAGATCATTTCATCATTCCCTCCCCCCTCAACAAAATCCGTGCCTCGTTTCAACCCCTAGCCCCTGCCAACCACCAGTCTGTTTTTGTCTCTGGATTTGCCTGTGCTGCTTTTCACATAAATGGAACCATATAGAACATGGTCTTTTGTGTCTGGCTTCTTTCCCTTAGAATATTGTTTTCAAAGTTTACCCATGTTGTAGAGGCATCTGTAAGTCGTGTGTGTGTGTGTGTGTGTGTGTGTGTGTGGCTGAATACCATCCCATAATATGGCTATACCACATTGTGCTCATTCATCACTTGGTGAACCTTGGGGTTGTTTCTAGCTATTGTTTGGTAAATAATGCTGCCATGAACTTTCATGTACAAGTTTTTGTGTGGGCATGTTTTCAGTTCTCTTGGGTATATACCTAAGTATAAAACTGCTGGATCATACAGTAACTATGTTTTATTTAACCTTTTGAGGAACTGCCAAGCTGTTTTCCAAAGTAGCCACATAATTTTAGATTCCCCCCAGCAATACATGAGGGTTCCAGTTTCTCTACATCCTCATCAACACTTGTTATTAACTGTCTTTTCATTAGAGCCATCCTAGTGAGTTGTGAATGGTTTCTCACTGTGGTTCTGACTGGCATTTCCTTGAGAGCTATACTGAGCCTCTTTTCATGTGCTTATTGATCATTTGTGTATCTTATTTGGAGAGATGTTGGTTCAAACATTTTGCTTATTTTATTTTATTTTTTAAAGATTTTATTTATTTATTTGACAGAGAAAGAGAGATCACAAGTAGGCAGAGAGTCAGGCAGAGAGAGAGAGGAGGAAGCAGGCTCCTTGCTGAGCAGAGAGCCCGATGTGGGGCTCGATCTCAGGACCCTGAGATCATGACCTGAGCCAAAGGCAGTGACTTAATCCACTGAGCCACCCAGGCGCCCCCCATTTTGCTTATTTTAAAACTGGGTTGTCTTTTTTATCATTAAGCTGTTCTTTTTTTTTTTTTTTTTAAGTAAGTTCTACACCCAATGTGGGGCTTGAACTCACAACCTGGAAATCAAGAGTCACATGTTCTTCTGATTGGGCCAGCCAGGTGCCCCTGTGAAATCTCCTTTTGTATTCTGGGTGCCAGTTTTTTGTTTTTTTTTTAATTAGATATAGGTTTACAAATATTTCTTCTCATTCTGTGGGTTGTCTTTTTACTTCCTTTTCCTTTTTTTTTTTTTTTGAAGATTTTATTTATTTATTTGAGAGAGAGAGCACAAGCGGGGGAGAAGCAGGCTCCCCACTGAGCAGGGAGCCCACCATGGAGCCCCATCCCATTACCCTAGGATCATGATCTGGGTCGAAGGCAGATGCCTAACTGAGTTAGCCATCCAGGCACCCTGTCTTTTTACTTTCTTGATAGTATCTTTTGAAACACAAATTTTTACATTTTGATGAAGTCCAATTTATTTTTTTCTTTTGTTGCTTAGGCTTTTGGTATTATATCATATCTAAGAAACCATTACCTAAACCAAGTTTATAGAGATTTATACCTTTGTTTTCTCTTAAGAGTCTTATAGTTTTAGCTGACCCATTCTGAGTTAATATTTATATATGATATGAGGTAGTAAGCCAACCACATTCTTTTGCATGTGGATATTCCAAGTATCCCAACACCATTTGTTGAAAAAACTATTCTTTCATCATTGAATTGTCTAAGCATTTTTGTCAAAACTCAGTTGACTATAAATGTATGGGTTTACTTCTATATTCTCAATTCTACTCTATTGATTATATATCTGTCCTTATATTGGTACTACACTGTCTTGATTACTGGGCCTTTGAAGTAATTTTGAAGTCAGGAAATGAGTCCTCCAATGTGTGCTTCTTTTTCAGGTTTGTTTTGACTATTCTGGGTCATTTCAATTTCCGTATGAATTTTAGGATCAACTTGCCAATTTCTGTTAAAAAAGGCAATTGGAATTTTGATAAGAATTGCATTGAATCTGTAGATAAATTTGGGGCATATTACCAATTTCCATCTTCCAGTTCATGAACATGAGATTTCTTTCCATTTATTTATGTCTTCTTTAATTTCTTTCTTTCTTTTTAAATATTTTATTTATTGTTACTTTTAAAGATTTTATTTATTTATTTGAGAGAGAGAGAGCTAGACAGAGTATAAGTGGGGGCAGGGAGAAGGAGAAGCAGGCTCCCCATTGAACAATCCCTGCCCCCCAAACCATGGATGACTAGATCCCAGGAGCCCAGGATCATGACCTGAGCTGAAGGCAGTGGCTAACCGACTGAGGCCCCTAGGCACCCCTAAGAGTTTTGGTTTTTTTTAATAAAATCTTTTTAAAAATATTTTATTTATTTATTTGACAGAGAGCGAGAGAGAGAGAGAGAGAGAGAGAGAGATCACAAGTGGGCAGAGAGGCAGGCAGGGGAGGGGGGGAAGCAGGCTCCCTGCTGAGCAGAGAGCCCGATGTGGGGCTCGATCCCAGGACCTTGGGATCATGACCTAAGCCGAAGGCAGAGGCTTTAAACCACTGAGCCACCCAGGTGCCCCCCTAAGAGTTTATTTTTAAGTAATCTCTAAACCCAGCATGGGGCTTGAACTCAAAACCTCGAGATTAAGAGTTACATGCTTTACTAACTAAACCAGCCAGGGACCCCTTCTTTAATTTCTTTCAATGACAGACATTTTGTAGTTAACTATGTACCATTCTTTTTTTTTTTTTTTTAAGATTTTATTTATTTATTTGACACAGAGAGAGAGCTCACAAGTAGGCAGAGAGGCAGGCAGAGAGAGAGGGAGAAACAGGTTCCCTGCTAAGCAGAGAGCCCGATGCGGGGCTTGATCCCAGGACCCGGAGACCATGACCTGAGCTGAAGGCAGAGACTTAAAACTCTGAGCCACCCAGGTGCCCCAACTATGTACTATTCTTATGGGCTTCTACTGCTAGATTTATTTCTACTTATCCTATTCTTTTTGCTGTTACAAGTGTATTTGTAGAAATACAATTGATTTGTTTTTGTGTTTTGATCTTGTATTCCTGCACCTTGGTGAATTTGTTTATTAGCTCTAATAGTTTTTTCTGTGTGGATTCTTTAGGATTTCCTTATATACAAAATCATGTCATTTGCACAGAGAGATGGATTTACTTCTTACTTTCCAATCTGGATGCCTTTTCTTTCTTTTTCTGCCCCAGCAGATACTTCTAGGGACTATCTTGGTTCTTCCTTTAGGGAAGAGGGAGAAAATTGGTGGCCATTGGGCATCAGAAATCTCATTTCTATGCTCTTCTTTATTATTATTTTTGAATTATTTTATCCTTGTCCCATGTTTAAACCTTGGTTATTAAGTAGAGCCTTAACCTCTTTCTAGCTCCGCACACAGAACACATCAAGAAGAGTTCATTATCTTGCCCCCCTGGGAGCTCTTTTTGTCCAACTCACCCTTACAGGGAGTTCATTATGTATTCCTTTTCTCTCTTAATCTTGAATTCAACTGAGCATTCTGGTCAAGTTCTAGGAGCTCTCCCCTTTCTTTCCCCTTCTTGGAACTTTTGCAGACAGGAATCGGGAAACTGCCACAGGGTTAAATAGCAAATGTACAGAATATAGACTGCCTGGAGGAAGCAGAGAAGCCAGTTCATCAGGACAACCAGGCAGCAGAGAGGAGGAAAGGAAAAGAAAGTGGCAGAGCTTAGTGAGAACAAATTGTATCAACTGGATGCCAGTTAATGAGAAACAAAGCTGATACTTGGAAGGAAGGGTACAGTTTCCTAGCATGGGAAACAATAGTCCAGCCTGAACATTTTATTTTTTTTTTAAAGATTTTATTTATTGGGGTGCCTGGGTGGCTCAGTGGGTTAAAGCCACTGCCTTCGGCTCAGGTCATGATCTCAGGGTCCTGGGATCAAGCCCCGCATCGGGCTCTCTGCTCAATGGGGAGCCTGCTTCCCTTCCTCTCTCTGCCTGCCTCTCTGACTACTTGTGATCTCTCTGTCAAATAAATAAATAAAATCTTTAAAAAAAATTTTTATTTATTTATTTGACAGAAATCACAAGCAGGCAGAAAGTTAGGCAGAGAGGGTGGGTGGGGAAGCAGGCTCCCTGCTGAGCAGAGAGCCTGATGTGGGGCTCGATCTCAGGACTCTGGGATCATGACCTGAGCTGAAGGCAGAGGCTTTAACCCACTGAGCCACCCAGGCGCCCCCCAGCTTGAACATTTTAAACAAAATAGAGGGAAAGGAGTGGAAAGGCAGTTACTGGTGAAGAGAATGCCACTACCCACTTAGATTATTAAGGCCTGACGAGCCTTCCATGAATAAAGACTTGATTTTGCATGCTCGGAATTACTCTGAAACAATCTTGCTTCTCATCCAAGGTGAGGGCAACCTGTATCGGCCAGCAAGGAGTGCTGGTTCTGGGGAACTCAGAAGCCTAGGCATTGTTAAGGCGGCTCCTACCGGAAGACGGAGCTTCTTCAAACTGTAAAATGTCTACATTCTCTTCTCTACGTTCTAATGAGGATTCTCAGGTAAGTGGTAAAGGCTAAGGCTTTTCCACCTTAAGATCATGGAGAGCTCTTTATCCTGGGAGCTTACAAACCCTCCCTTGGATTGTTTTTCTTTTCTTCCTGCTATGGTTCATCAGCATTTTCAGGAAGCCACTGAATTCCCAGGAGGGACCACATTTCTTCATGTTCCTTTGGATGATTGACCTAGACTGCCCAGCCTGGGCCTCTCCTGCTATTCTCTTCCTCTCTCTGTCTCTTGTCTTGGGCCCATGTGATCATGTGACACACCAGACACCTGGCATTTCCCCAGGGCCGAAGCGCCAACTGGCATAAATGTGTTTGACTTCACGGTGGCAGCGGACTCCTGGTTTCCGGCTGCCAAGGCCGCATGTAACCTAAAGTTACCCTCAGGCAGAGCAGGGCGGGTTACCAGGGTATGAGTCAGCCAGTGTAGCATGGGACTTCTTTTTTACTCTTAAAGGTACATGGAACAGGGACAGTCAGTGTGGTAGACCATAGAGATAAGTTCCAGGAAACTTTGAATTGCAGCCAAAAATCACCCAGACACAATGCAATCAGATTCACTTCACTTTTATTATGAACAAACACAATTTCAGATCAGTACAACTAAGCTTCAGAGTTGATATTAATAGAAATTATTCCAAAATTATCCTTAGGTCACAAATAACTACTATCCCACATAAAAGGGGAAAAAATCCCACCCAGTCAAGGAAAAGGTATCCTGTGTATCGTTTCCATGGCAATAAGTTTATGCATTCTCAAATTTTGTCTGGCTAGTTATCCACCACTTATCCAATGGATTTATCCAATCTCTCAGAATCATATCAATTAATGATAGCATCAGGGACGTACGGTTCATGGTGGACACAAGTTCACGGTGGATACTGCTACTATAAAAATACTCAGGACTTAAAAGAATTCCTCTGCTGAAGGATCCCAAAATGCTTTATAAAAAGCATTAGTCACGCCTCAAAACTGCCCTGTGAGGTAGGTCAGTATTATTATCCCATTTTAACAGAAGGAAAACTGAGGCACATTATAGTTAAGTGACTTGCCCAGGGTCACACAGCAAGTCAGTGGCACAGTGGTAGGAGAGGTGCTGGCCTTAACCACCCTCGTCACGTGGACACCTTGCTTTCTTTGACCTTTCACTCTGACCCATTTGAGCTATACTTACAGAGAATACACTTGGGATACTAGCAAACCAAGGAGAAAAAGTTTCCATTTTAAATGCTACAACCATCTTTTAATCTAAAAAATATCACAAATCAAATACATTCAGATTACTTCCACCCTCCATCAAATGTGGGCACTTAATAAAAACAGCCCTAAGAAAAGTTTCCAAAATGAAGCCCAGAAGGGAATCCTGTGAACAGCTACACTGATAATTCTCCAGCCAGGCCCCCTCTTCTACCAGCCACTTCTGCAGGGTCTCAGGTGCAAAGGAACTCCATGGAGGGAGGAGGGAGTGAGAGCAGGCTCATATGCAACACTGATTAGAAAAGATGTAAGGCACCCAAATAAGTTGTCGGCACACCCACAAAGCAAGGACTGTTAGAAATTCAGACTTGAGTTTCTGGATCATTAATGTGTCAACTGAACTCAGCTTTAAAATCCTGAAGACAAGTTTTCCTTACTTAGCAGACACCCCTCTACCTCCACATTCTCCTATATGGAGGGGCCCTCAGCCTGAGGACCCTGTCCAGCCTTGTGTAGGGTCATGGTACAGACCAGATCCCTGGGACAGGAATAGAATAGAAAGATAGACTTGGTTTCGGTCCAAAATTATAAAGCAGGCATCTGATAACCTGTCAAATTGAAACTACCCAACAGGCATTTATTTCCAAGGGCTAAGTCCACAAGTCAGCAGATCTGAACTACAGTGATGTTCCATTAGTCTTTTCTACTGAGAGGAACAGCTCTAAAGGTGTGGATGCCTTTAGTCCAGGGAACCCTTGTAGCCTCTGTCTATTCCATACATACAGGAAGAAAGGCCCTCTTCCCTTCCACTACTGGGGCTCAACAGCACAGATGGCATTTGGTATTGTACATTTCCAATCTTTCAGAGAGTAAAGCCAGGCTTTTGCATTGATGACTGAGGTACAGGGACAGGGGTAGTCCAAGGTTCTCAAAACACTGATGCTTTCTTCAGACCTCTTCTACACTACCCTGGCTGTGGCCCTAGGCTGTGTGGTGGGGAATGCTGGTTAGCTTGCCAAACAGAGATGCTGTTCAGCAAAGTTCATGGCATTTCAGATCCCAAGTCTCGGGCTTTGCAATACACCCCGACTCCAGGGAACAGGGCCTCCTTTTGCATGAGGCACTTTGGAACTTTCCTTTGCTTCTTGTGCTTCCCAGTGAAGACTAGGCTCCCTCCTACTTCTACAAGCATTGCACTGTCCGCTGGGAGCACGGACTCGGGCTGGGCAGGCGTACTGAGTGAGACAGAGGAGGCTAAAAACAAACCCCTTTCTTGTTCCATGGCTGCCTCACTGGCACAATCCAAGCCTCTGGCCTGGTTGTGCCTCATGAGAGTGCCTGAGCCAGGGATGTTTCTAGTAAGGTTTGCCAGCCTCTTCTTGAGTCATCAGTGTGGCAGGGGAGCTCAGGGGTGTAGGTGGAGGGCCTCTGGAGGCCAAGTGAAAGTGGCGGCTAACTTTATAAAGAGAAACAGTGGTTCAGTGACCCTGAGCGTTCTGTCTGCAGGAGAGGGAGCTGCCTGGTGAGCAAGAACCATCACTACCTCCGAGTACACACAGAGGAGGCTTCCTGTCCAGAGAGAGAAAAAAACATCAGGGAGGAGATAGAACCGGGGAGGGAGGGATGCACAGATAGGGTAGAGCCAGGAATCAAAACCCACAGTAATTAAGAGATTCCTACCTCGCCCCCCCAGGCAGTCCTACACTTTACGATAAAAGTTAACTGAGAAGGACTGGGAGAAATGGTTCAGCACTGCAGGGAGAAGCCTTCTAGTTTGTACTCATTCCAAGGAGAAACTAGAATGAATGAATGAATGAATGTAACATTTAATTTGTTTGTATAACCAGCTTCTAAATCAGGACACCCAATGACTTACTCAGTAGTAACCTTCTGAATCCCCTGGCAATGTGTTCTCAGAGCCCTTCTTTTGTAAAGTCATCTCTTAGGAACTGCCAACAGACCTAGCCCTGAACCTCTCCATCTCCTGTCCAGCAGTGAGAGGAGAGTAGACAACCCACCTCATTTCTCCTCTTCTTTAAGCACCCCTCTTTCAGAGGGAAATACCCTAAGTGAATTACTTGAATGTTCCAAGCAGAGTGTGTATGTATATATATTTTGATGTTGGACCCAACTCCACTGCTTAAAAGCCTTCCTTTTTTGGAAGACAGCTATGCTCACCACTATGCCACAAACACGTTCCTTTTTTGGATGTCTGGAAACGCTTCAGGCACCTCATTACCATGATGGGAGATGACCGATGGCCCGAAGATGGCAGAGCAGAAAGATGAAAGAATTTTGATGATTCCGTGATCTGCTAGATTCTCTAATTCTGGAAACAACCAACCTCAAGATTTCTTGTCATATGGAGTAAGAAATCTTCCTGTTATTCAAGAAAAAAAAAAAAAATCCTTCCCCAGGAGAGACCACTTTTACTACAAACTAAATGCTGCTTCTTTATCTCCAACCTAAACTACACTGGGACATTGAGATTTGCTTTTGTGTTCTAGCATTGCTGGGCTCTATGGCCATTCCCTAGTCAGAGTCAGGAGAGAAAGGAGGCATGCCGTCTGGTGGGGCTCCAAGTCCTCACTAGGCAAGCAACCGTATGTGTCCAATCCCAGCAGGAGCTCCTTGCCTTGTTTCCCACCTCACCCCATCTTTACCTCTCAATCATACCATGCACGTGAACTCTCTCCCCTGCCGGTTTACCTGCTTTAGAAGCTTTGTGCCAAATAAAGTTATTTTCCATTCCAACTCGCAAAAGCCTGAGCTGAAGATAATTAACATGGGCCTTCCCAGAAGGTATGTTCTCATACCTTTAGCATGAGCCACCCACCCTAAAGCTCAGGACAGCTCAAGGAAGAGTTATGTGGGGCAAAGACCACTGATTCTGGACTACAGAAAGGTTGTCTAGGCTGTGGAAGCTGGACACCCACCCACGAATGACCAGCTGCTTGCCTGGGAGGCAATGAGCAAGGAGAAAAAGGAAGGTGGTTAAGAACCAAACAGAGAAAAGGACAACGGACTAGAAGAGAGAGAGGATAAGAGAAGAACTAAGAATCTCGGCTTAGCATGAAGGCAGAGTTGTTGGCTTTCAATTTTAAAGGAATACTGTATTGGAACGGGTTAACATCATCATCTTTAGCATCCTGGTAGCATTATTCAGTAGTTAATAAACAGAACATTAAACCTGTGCCTGGCTGGCTTTTGGAAAAGGAACCCGAGGGACCCCAAACTCAGCCACTCTTGTAGCTTCCGTCTCCAGTTCTTTTAATCCTGGCCAAGACAGCAGCCTTGGATACTCTCTTCCGGTCGTAAGCGAGACCGAGGGCAGCCATGCAATCAATAAAGAAGGTGGTGAGGTTGATGTGCCAGCGGTACTCGCTGGCAGAGTAGTCGTAGGGGAAGGAGTGGTGGTAGTTGTGGAAGCCCTCCCCTGGAACAAAAGCAAGGACAAGAGTTACGGAGCCGCACAGCACAATGTGGTTTTCTCGGTCTTCCCGGTCTCCGCAGGCAGGGTGTCCCGCAGCCAACCTCAAACCTGACCCCAAACCTAGCAGAAACTTGCTGTTGCAGAACAGACGAGCAAGTCCAGTCTCTTTGGCTCTGAACCAGACTGATAGCCTCAGAGACATCTTAAGAAATAACTGGGGAGACCTGACCACTAAGTCTTTCTAGGAGCCTGTGTCAGAGGAGGACCGAGGATTCCTCTCAGAGGATAAGCTGACTAGAGAGAAAGGGCTCGGGGCCAGGAAGGGATTTTAGGTGGGAAAGTTCCCTAAGTACTGGTCTGAGACCCCCAGAGGCTCTTGGGGTACACGAGCACGTGTCAGGGTGGGGAGAGCAGAGGGTCCCGAATGAAGGACTTTGGCTGCACTTCTTCCAACCACCTCTAAGTGGGGACAAGGAGGGACAGTACAGACAGAACTGGGCAGTTAACAGCCCAACGTCAGGAGAAAAGCAGCCCAGTGCAGGGTCCCATGTTTCCTCAGCTTCTACCAGTTTGGAATGAGCTGCTCCGGCTTCTGGTTCTTTGAGCTTTGACCCTGGGGTGTGCTGGGGCGGGGGAGGGGGGAGCGGGGCAGCAGCAGAGGGGAGAGTCTAATAAAACAGAATTTCTCTGAGGGAATAAGAATGAAAATGCTTAGATATTCCCTCTAACCTCTGAGGTTCTGAGAGGATCGGTTCACTTTGCTGGGTTGAGGGAAAACAAAGATATTCTGGTGTCCGGAGAATTTCAGGAAGAGGTAAAGCTTTGGAAACTCCACAGAAAGCAAGTGCTCCAACCCTTGGCAGGACTCTTCTCTTGCATGGTATTCAACAATTAACGATATGGGCCTTCCTAAAGCTGGGGGAAAGCTGGGTCAAGAACAGCTAATAAAAGAGCACAGTGAGCTCTTTGAAGATAAAAGAACCCCAGGAGAGTAGTAATGATATTAATAACAAGCAAGTGAAGGAAGTCCTACAGAGTAAATGACACCATACAGGGCAAGTCAAGGTATGTCCTCTCCGTGTGACACCTGATTATTCAGTGTGAACTGAGTAGGAGGCTGGGATAACCACGAGGCCAAAGGTACTGACAGGATTACTAATTTCCATAAGTGGCTTTGTACCAGGGCTCCGTGAAAGCTCGAAACAGGCCTCTACTTATCAGATTTAAAACGGAATCAGATACACACCCAGCAGAGAGACAAAAAAGAGGAAGGTCCACAGGTAGAAGGACAAGAGTTTGCAACTGGGGCAGCAAGATACCTCGGGAGAAAGGCTCCAGGGAGGAGGTCAGCTTTGACTTCGAGCAAATGAGCATGTGACTGTGGCAGGTAACTCAAGAAGAACAGATTAGACTGGCAGATAGAAACTAGCTACAGCAGAACAAAGGTGGAGGTGATAAGGGAGGAGAGACAGGGAGCAGAGATGAAGGGCACCTGAGACGAAGTAAGACACCAGCCGCCATTCTGAACCGATGCTCATAAAGAGGCTGGAGTTGGGGAAGCTCAGTGTGGACCCTGGGGTGACGCAGGACAAATCTCATTCTAGAAACTTCTATTTCTATGAAAATCTCAGACTTACATAACCAAAGTGATTGATTTCAAACATGGGCCAAAGGAAGAACAGGCACAAGGGTAGAAAGTGAGATGCATGAGAGGGCGAAAGAAACAGGAAAGAATGCCTCAGTCCACACAGGAGAGAGAGCCGGGGTTGAGAATCTAAAGGAAGATTTTCTAAAGAAAGAAAGCAAAGGCGAGGCTGTAGTGTGCAGAAACGTGTACACCAGTGAGGCTGCCTAGATATACTGTATGACCAATGATGGCACCTGATTGCTGGTGAGGAAGAGGCCACAGGGGTCTGCTTAAGGAAAATAAATTCTAGGCCTTGGTCAAGGTCTATATTTAGTTGCCAGCAGTGACAGAGAAAGAACAGAGACAGATGGCAGAATCCCGTTGTCTTGGGCTCTGGCTAGTGGGACTGGAACAACAGAAAGAAATTCATGAATAGTCAGCATTAGATCCGCCAGCAGGCACCTGTGAGCAAACCAACCGCTTTAGTGGTGGTTCCCAAAGCCACGTTGTGGGTAAGGGCTGCTCCCCGCACAGAAGAGAAGCAGGAGAAAAAGAGAGGACAAGAGATAAGACTGATAGACGGTCATTAACGGCCATACACAAGTGCTTTGATGTCCTTTGTATTGCACGGCATATACTTCAAATACGACCTACTCGAATACAGCAAGAGAAAACAGAAGCTGATTAAATGTAATGACAAGGAGTTATTCTACATTTTATAGAGCATATTTCTTTTTTTTTAAGAGTTAAGATTTACTTAATTTTTTTGAGAGACAGAGTGCAGTGGGGAAGGGCAGAGGCAGAGGGAGAGAGAATCCCAAGCAGACTCCTCCATGAGCTCAGAGCCCAACATGGGGCTCAATCTCACAACCCCAAGATCACAACCCGAGGCGAAACCAAGAGTGGAGTCGGATGCCGAACTGACTGCAGCACCCAGGGGCTCCTATACCATGTATTAATATAAAACCCAAGGCTCACGGCCTATCCAGAAGATCCTGTTGTCCATTTATGCATTCCCTGCCCCAAGCAAGACTTGGGAGTCCGGCCCCAAAGGTGACTGGGAAAAGGAACACCCAAAGGGGCTGATCAAACATAGCATTTGTGAAGGTTCTAGAACCTGAAATCAAAGGCACTGTTGCTTTTTACCCTTTCCTTTTTACATGAGACCTGCTGCCCAACTCCAAAGAGTCTTCTCATATACTGTCCTTTAGTGGAAAACCAGCCAGAAAGTCCTAAAACAGGTTCATCTGGTTTTTCTGGCTCCTTGTCTAATACCCAAACCAGTGGACCACTAGCAAGGGTATGGCTGTAGACCGTGGACTTACCTACAGCTCCCAGGGACACCAGGATGTTCTCTCGGGGGCTAATGTTCTTGTCATAAGGGCGGTATCCATACAGGTGGGCAGCGCTGTTCACCAGCCACGTGGCGTTGAGCACAACGGCGTAACGCAACAGAGTGGCGACAAACAAGCTGTGTTGAAAGGTCTCACCCCAGCAATAGCAGGGCACAAAGGTGGGCAGGATAAAGCACATCAGCAGAATGCCGGATTTGTAGTACCTACAGCGAGAGACCAGACGCCGGGTCAGAGGGCAGAGGACAGCTCCTGGTCCCGCCTGATCTTCCTCTGTAGCTACTGGGACCCTCTCTTCCCCCTCTACTTGAGTACCATGTAGCCAGAGGCACAGCAAGAGGGGATGGGGTGGGGCAATCTTTTGAGAACATCCCAGTTTTTAGAAAATGAGGTCATGAGGGGTTACATGATTTTTCTAGGATCACACCGGTAGGAACCGGGGGAACAAGGATCACAAGGTTTGCCTCCAGCCTCTGAATCCATTGTTCTTTCTGATGTAGCAGCACACCATCTTGGTGAAACAGGTGAGGTCCAGGTTACCAGCTCATAAACTTGAGTTCTCCTTCCCAGGCTGTTTTTCCATTCTGCCTTTAGGCTCCTTTCTCTTTCCTGTCTATGTTTTTTGCAGAGTCTAGGGTTTGTGTCTTGCCTCCAGGTCCCGCTAGCCACCTCAAAATCGTTCCTCTTCCTCCTCAGGGAGTCACTGTCCTTCAGGCACGCAAGCCCTCTGGAGGCCCCACGCCATTCTTCACTGTCTCAAATGTGGACCACGCCACTGACATTCCCAGGGAACCGATTTCCTGCTTCTCTTCAGCACTCAAGTCTTACACGCTTGTGTCATTAGTATTCCCTGCATCAGACTTTTGTTCCTGCCACTGCTTCTGCAATACAGATCCCCATTAGCTCTGAACTCCTGGCCCTGCTTCTCACTTCTCTGACTTGGTGTTTTTCTTTTTTTTCAACCCTCCTGAGAGTGACCTTTCTAAAGCACACCTCCAGTTATCACCACATTCCTGCTCAAAAAACTTGTAATGGGTTCTCACTGCCTATCGAATTAAATCCTAAATCTGCTTTTAAGGCTCTACAAGAATAGCATCAGCTTCTTTCTGGTCTTTCTTCGACCACACCCTACGCTTCAAGCAGAAGGCCTTTTGTTGCTGGAACACGCTTTCATGTTCTTTCTTTTTGTACTCTCCCTCCCAGCACACACCTGTGAAATTCTCTATCAGTGGATTCCAAAGCTCTCTTCTTTATAAACCTTTCCCAAGTGACCCCCACCCACTACACTATCTTCCTTTCCTTTGCATCTCTCATTGGTAAAGAAAATATCTCACCACAAATCATAGTTATGTAGACCCTCGGTTTTCTCTCTGCTTCCCAACAGGCTACAAGCTCCTTGAAGGTAAGGATTGTGACACATTCGTCTCTGTATCGTGACCGTCCTCGGTCACTAAGTATTTGCTGAATCTAACTGGTTTACGTAAGAGAACTCTGAGAGGAAGTACAACAGTCCACGGCCCTGAGCCTGTGGGCTATTAACTATTAGGGTTTTAAATTTAATCTGGAACATGCAAACCCAGTGTATTTCTCAGGTTAAGTTTATAAGCTCTCAGAGAAAAGGGGGTTCCCCAAACACCAGATGCCCAGCTCTGTTACTGCTTCACTTACCTTCTCTGGAACATCACCAGCTTCTCAGCCTTGAGGTCAGACAAGTCTAGCAAACCACCCTTCTCCTTGACAGCTGGGTGTTTGCGCACAAGCAGCCAACCCACGTGAGAGAAGAAAAAACCACGCCGGGAATTGTGAGGATCGGCATGCGTTTCTGAAAACTTGTGGTGGGCACGGTGATCTCGGGCCCATTCATACACGTCGTTCTGGAGGGACAGATAAGAGGAATGTAGGCCTGGCCAGAGATTCCCAAGGGAAAGGCAACTCTAAGAGCCCCTGGCTCTCAGCCCACCCTCACAGAATACCCAGGAGTCGGGGTACCCGAGGAGTCCTGCAGCGGGCCCCCTTTGCTCCTCCAACTTGCCACTGAAGCTTAAGTGGAAAAGCAATTTGAAGTCCCGGGACACCTGAGTAGGACTAGCTTCTTGAGGGTTAGTTACAGAGTGGGCAGAATGGAGGAGGAGATAGTACAGAGCTTGGTTTCATTAGAAAAGCATATGGCAATTCTTTAAGCAAGAAGAAAGCGTTGGAGAAGGTCCTCATGGGGTGCCAAACCCTGGGGCATGGAGAACCCGAGGCAGGCAGCCTGCCTCCCAGGTCCTGGTCAGTGGGTGAAGCTTCCGGGAGCTCCAGTCTCATGCCACACAGATCATGACACAGAAATCACAGTCCGGACCGCATTTCCAAATGACCTCTGCGCTCCTCCGGGATTCTTTCAATGCCTTAAAGGATGTGCTAAATCTCCTCCTTTGCCCCACAAAGACAACATCAGGGCCCTCAAGGCATGAAGTGCTGTGACCCAGAGGATTAACTGACTGTGGCGAGTACCTGGGACACTGCCATGAAGAAAGGGATCAGTTCAGTTTCTTTCCTTTTTCCTCTCGCTCCCAGCTAAGCCCCATACCCCTGGCCATCTTTTGTCCCTTTCTCCCCCTTACCAACCAGGAGTTCCCTTCTCCCACTCCCCTGCATTCTGTCTCTGCTACTCACCTTCCACCTCAACAAACCTCAATTCTTGACTCAGCCAGGCTGGCGGCTTGATACAGGACCGTGATGTCGGTCCGCCTAACTTCTCAGTGACCCCGTTTCCTCATCTGTAAAATGCGGGTCACAGTACCTCCCTTCTAAGACTGTTGTGAGGATTTAATGAGCTAATTTATGCCAAGGGCTTAGAATAGTCAGGCACATAGGGCTACAGAAGTATTTGCTCTTATACCTGAGGACATGGAGTTCAAGAGTCTATGAAACATCAACCTCCACCCTGTTGTGGAGGAATCCTAAGCTTTTCACCTCGAATCGTGAATTTATTGTCCAGCGCCTGCCCAGGAAACCAGGGTCAGTTCCTGGCTTAGGCACAGTGAGCCCTTATGATAAAGGACTACAGTGGCCCAGACTGCGTGATAACAGAGGGACCTGAGGATCAAAACACCACCCTGTGACACTGAGACTATTACCTGTGTATCTCCTATTCCCCTCTTCCGATGTGGACTTAGGGACTGGGGCTGCGCTTGAGGTGACTGTAAAGGGAGAGGACAGCCAAGTGCTGTCCGCGTGTGGCTCCTCTCTAGGTGCGGAGCTTCTCCATTCTGCCCCCGGACCATCAGAAGAGCAGAGAGAAAAGAGCTGAGCAAAAAGGCAGCTTCTCACCTGGAAGGCCATCGTGTTGGCAATGATCAGGAAGAGCCTCAGGGGCAGCCGAGCTTTGTAAGTCCGGTGACTCCACAGGCGATGAGCTCCTGCCGTTATGCCCAGAGCACTGAGCAAATAGTAGAGGAATCCTACCAGGGAAAGTCAATGTGGACAGTCACTCATCTAGGAAGGCATTCACATGATGGCTCCCGTCCAAGTCTGTGTGTTCTTTAGGCTTTGAGTGAGGATTTGTTTCACCTTGAACTTCGGGGATGCCTTGGTCTCCTCTGTCCCTTCACTTTTACCCCTTGAAAAATACCATCACTGCCCATCCTCTGGTATTAGCTGAGTCCCAGGCGCTTGAGAAAAGCCAGGCAGAGAAGCAGGCTCTTACCACCACCCAGCTAGCTACTTGTCATTCTCCGTGGTGAGGGACACTGTCCCTGGTCCTATCTCCTTTGACCTTCAGCTAACCTTTTCCAAAGTTTTAAGGACCACAGATGACTCCTGCAAAGTTCACGACCCATAAGCACAGGTGGTATTAAGCTACTTGAAAGCTAGGATGGTCTGAACGCTGGCCAATTCAGGGGACCCTGAGCTCTCAGGGACACTCGCAGGGCTCTGAATGATGGCTATGTAGCAACTAGCGTGAAAGCATTTCAATATTCTAGCAGGCGGTGCAGTCCTATCAGGGGAAAAAATCTGCCCTGTCTTAAGCTTTGCTAAGGACTTCTCTGAGTCACTGAATACCTTGAATGGGGTTTAACATCCTCACGTTGCGGTGGAAGGAAGGAATACAGGCTGAGAAGTGAAGTGTTTATCTAGGGTCACATGGCTGGTGAGAAATGGAGCCATGGTTGGAGACCAGGTTTTCTGTCCACAAGCACTCTTTGTTCCTGCTGTCCTGTCCACCCACCAAGATACCCACATGGTTCCTGCGTCTCTCCTTTGCCATGTGCCTTGGTCAGCCCATACTCCCACTGGCAAGGCTAATTCTAGATGGCGGCAGAAAATCCTCCAAGTGTTCGCTGAAACACCCCAGCGCTGTCCCGCCACACCTTTCCTGGAGGCCTGCAGGATCTAATCTCCAGATGATATAGTGATACAGTGTGTAACTGGGAATTGGGTTCCTGGGTATACCCGTCCTCCTCTGTTGGCTCTAGCAGGCAGGGGCTGAGGCCTTGATAGAGCAGTGACTGTTGACAATGTTTCATTCCTGGGGAAGCAGCTAGAAACAATGGATCTTCAGTGGCCATAGAACTCAGTCGCAGTCAGAGACACTGAACAGTGTCACAAATTGTCCCGTGTTCTTCTCCCGCCATAGATAACCAGTTTCCTAAACAACCCACGCCTCCCTCCTCCCCTAACCCTATCTCCCTCCATGCTCTCCTATCCCTCCTCCAGGATCTGGAGGACAACCATGGAGCCAGAGTCTGTCCCAGCACAAGTTCTACCCACTGTCCCATACTCTGGGCTGACATAAGGGCCTCCGGCAACTTGCTGGCCTCTAGCCAGGTGCTGACTTCTCTCCAGATACACTATCTGCCTGCACCTGGAAAAGTGAGAGTTGAGCCACAGCCCACCAAACATCAAGGAGGAAGAAAAATGGCTTCAGGCCTGAAAGCAGAAGCACTCAGAAGCTCTGAGGTCCTCCGAGGTCTTCCACTGAGGAACCCTGGCAAGTCGACTTAGAAAGTGCCTAAGATCGTAGTAGCATTACCAGGTCCTTGGGAAAAGAGCCCATACACTCCAGTGCCTTTTCCTACCAACCTTGAAAGCCTGTCTAACAGAAGACCGTAAGCCAGTGGGAGAGTCGTGTCTCTACTAACGTCCAGACTGCCGGCCTGAGTCAGGTCTCCTCATTTTGGTTCCAAGAAAGAGACCTGAGAAGTTTCACCCCTCGGCCCTCAGTGTTCCCAGAGATCTCTCTTCAGTTCTCCCCCTAAGGGCTCTTCAGAGAGGCGCTCAAAATTGCTCAGAGTCATGAGAAATACTGGAATCACAACCAATCGCTAATTTAACACTGCCCTTAGGGATAAAACAAGAAAAGGTGAAGCCAAGCTCCTCAGCTCTGAAGGTGGGGCCTCTGACCCTCCCCTTGCTCCTCCTGTTCTGACTTCCCTTCCACCAGCTGGACATCTGCCTAAGTCATCCAGCATAGGGCCCAGGAACAGGAAAAGAGAGTCACCATCCAGTCCCCGTGGGCCATGTTTCTCTGTCCAAAGGCACGGTACACATCCAGGGCAGGACACCAAAAAGCTAGTGGGTGCAGCCTGGGCTTGGGGATCGTCCTCTGCCTGCCCCTCCCCCCACGGCAGCAGCCAAGGGTGAGGAGCAATGAGCGGCTGTCTGGCCACACTCTGGGCTTCACCAGGCCTACAGGGTGTCCTGAGGCTGCAAGGGGCTTTCCAGGTGACAAAAACTACTTGTGAAGACTCCTCTACTGGGGAGAAAGGGTGGAGAGGGGAAGCCACAGTCTCCCTGGGAGACCCTCACTCCTGCTCTTGACCTCTCCCGCTGCAGCTGAAGTTCTTCCCCTGGCTTCTCCGAGGGGCAGAGAACACGCATCCCCTGCTCCTTCCAGATAGAAGAGCCCTTCCTGGCCTGCAGATGAACTGATTCTCTGAGCCTGGCTGGCCCCAGCAATGACCCACATTGATCATCTAAGGAGAACTACCTTCCCAATCCTAAAAAAGCACTGTTGTCCCAGTTGTACCTGGAAAATTAGAAATCCCAAAGAAAACAGATCTACCCAGCTGTACTTCTCTGTCTCTGGCACTCAGAGGATTTCCCAAGACAACTACCTTTAGGAAAAAGAGGTCCTGGGGGAAGCAGCTACAACTGGGCCATTCCACACACCGTCCTCCAAGAGTGCAGCTGTCAGCAAGCACCCCATACCCAAGACTGTGCTGGAACTCCTCAAGCGGTCTTCTGGAGGGCAATCCTGACTCACCATCCTCAGAGAGGGCCAACGCGGAGCCCCTGGGACACTGGGGCTCTCTGCTCCCACTTCCCCCTTCCCAAGTCCGGCTCTGGGTAGCAGAGGGGAAAATGCCTGCAAAGCACATGTGTGTGTCCAGGGGGCAGGGCTCTGCATCAGCTCATAGCCAGGCATCCCGGAAAGAGCTGAGCTAAGGGCAGGTTAGGGACAAACTGGGAACTGTCTCCCTCACTGCCGAAGCCTCGAGGCTGGGGCTGCTCAGGGCTCTGTTCTCTGGCCTGGCTGCCCCAGGCAAGGGGCGGCGGGGGGTGGGGGGGTGGCGGTAGGGGGCACTTCATGACATTAAGAGACACGGGCTAGAGCAGGCTAGGCTAGATGGGAACTGGAAATGTTTCCTCAACCTCATTTCATTCCCAGAACATGTTCATTCGGTGGCATGTATAGCTCCCCGGAGACTTACATGGAGTCAGAGCAGCACATCTGTGTAACCGGGCTTATTCAGGAGACTTCTTTGGCCGTCTGTTTAACAAAGCAGCCTGGCTGGGCCAAGGGCCAAGGCAAAAGAATTTTTTGGGTAACCTCTTCTCTTCCTCCCCCTTCTGCTAACTCTTGTCCTGAGCAGTTTCTCCTGCTGTGCTCTGAGTGTGCTCCGCACATCCCCTGTAGAGCTGCTGCTCTAGTCCCATGTTCCCATGTCTCCCAGGTCGTGGCCTTGGCAGGGCTGGGCCAGGCAGCCAAGCAAATGACCTGGAAACAGGGAAAGCTGACTCTGGCACAGGTCTACTCACTTCAAGGCCTGCAGCACATGATCTCAGGGCTCCCTGCCCAGCACCCACACTGAAGGACCCCCAGAATTGTCACTCCTGCATCCCGATTCCCCAGGCCCCATTCGTGGCCCACCACTGTCGGTTCACCAAGAGACAGGGCGGGGAAAACCTGGGCCTGGAAGGGCTGTCGCCTCTGTATGCAAGATCCTACCTTCTTAAAGGAGTAGGGAGAAGCGGGGGTACTGGGTCGGAAGCACAAGAAAATCTCTTACCCCAGATCCAGGTGTAGGTCTTGCAGGTGGGAACCAGCGTGATCCCGTACAGGGCTCCCACGTGCAGCAGAAACATAAGGATGATGTTTCTCCAAACATACTCAACCTTGGGCTTTGGGCCCTCTGGATCTTTGTAGCTTGGGTCATAGATGTCGTCTTTCATTTCAGGGCGGATGTCTCCTTCCAAGTACAGAGAAGGCTTCTCCAACTTACCGCCTCCATTCTGCAGGATCCTGGAGGGAGGTGCTGTGATGGTGGTGGTGGTAGTGTAGGAGCTAGAGATCTGGAAGGAGAGGAACCAGAGTCAGGAGAGGAGGGGACACGTGCAGTAGCCCCCGCCACTTCACTCCCTCAGCAAGCTGGGGGGAAGGGTGGAGTACAGACACAGACCCTGCCCCCAAAGCCCGCGTTAACCACCGAGAGCCCGGTTTACCCCCTGGTGGGAGGGAGGGAAGTCCCCAGGAACTGTGCCCACAGGTTGGGGAGGGTGGTGGAACCTCAAGGTGAAGGTACAGGGGGAAGGAGAGGTAATAAAACACTCACATCCCTAAAAAAACACAAAGGAAAACCCGCATGCACACAGACATGAAAGTACGACCGGGTTTTTCTTTAAAGCTTAAGAAACAAAAGTTGGGGAACAAAGTCCTCAAATTACATTCCCCGTTCCCGACAAACTGAAAGCAGTACAACTCGCAAAAGATGGCTAAGAGTCCGCGGGGATCTCAACGCGCTCGTCCACCCTGCGCCCGCGGTCTGGGGCAATCGCCGGGAGCTCACCTCCTCTTGCAGCAAGTGGGCCGGCATCTGGGCTCTCTGATGCTGGGAGCACTTGCCCGCGGCTGAGACGGCAGAGCGCGGCTCCGGACAGCCTGCACACCGGGCGGAATTCGGTTACCGATCCGGCCAGTGCGCGGTGACCCGCTTTGCTGCTCTCGGAACCTCTTCTGCGCTGTGGGCGCGGGATCCGTGTCGGGCTCCGAGCCGCTGTGCGTGGATCTTCCCGGGCCGGGGATTTAAAGGCTAGAGCTGGCAGTGGGTGACCGACACCCGTATTTCCTAAGACCCCTTTTATTCGCTGCCAACAAGGGGCAAAGTGCGCAGAGTTGGCTCGCCGTGGGAGAGCCGCCTGGGCGGGAGAGGGGAGGAGACAGAGCTGAGGCGCGCTGCGGGCTGGGGACGCGCAAACAGGATGCCGCAGACACACCGCGGCTCCGCAGCCGCAGCCCCAGCCCCTGCCCCTGCCCCTGGGGAAATGCTAATGGGCTTCTGTAGAATCCGGCGCGTCATTGGCCGAAGGGAATTTGGTGCCACCTCGTCCAGCCGTTGCCATTGGCTCGGCGCAATCTGCTGTTCCCTCTGCCGCGAGCTACTCGCTCCCCCTCCCCTCTCTTTCTCCTTCTCTGCTCTGCTTCCACCGGTCGCTGGGCCTGTGCCCGGCATCCCGCGGCCTCGGCGGCGCTCGGTAGCCTTCCCTCGGCTCGCGGGAGAGGATCGGGGCCGGGAGTTGGGGGTGGGCACCCGCCCGGGATCGGCCCCTCTCTCCCCTCCCCCGCATTCCGCAGCCGGACCGGACCCGGGGAGGTCTCCGCGGCAACTGCGGGGCAGCCCCAGGCCCAAGCAGCGCGCGCCGCTCGCTCCCGCCTTCCGGCTCGCAGGGACGCGTGGGAGGGCAGACGTGGCTCCGAGCTGGGGGGCCGGAGCCCAGGAGGCCGGCGGGGTCCCGCCTGACTCGCCGGCGGGTGCGGGGCCGCGGTTTGCTGCGGAACAATGGCCCCGCTCCGGGCCCCCAGTCCCGCCGCGCGAACCCGAGCCCTCGGAACGCGCGGGTCGCACGCACGCACATCCACGTGTGCGCGTGTAGACCTGCACGCGCGCACGGTGTGCCGCCACTGGGCGCGGCCA